>NW_027180549.1:0-92009 GCF_040956055.1 Brachionichthys hirsutus | reverse complement strand
TCTGCGATCATTAATACATCTTTGGGGGGGGGGGGGGGAGGGTTGCCTCTCATTTCTACCCATCTGCATCTTGCCGTTCCTCCATTCCAGTCGTCTCAGTTCACAGCAAACACTCCTGAGATCAATATCTTCGCGGCCCCCCCGGGCTCCTCGCCGCTCCGGGGTGAGGTGAGCCCCCCCCGTCCCCCCGTCCCCCCGCGGTCATCATCTGTTCTTATCTGCGTGGTGGGAAGGGGCCTTAAACCCACTCAAAGAGAGGGTTTTAAACCATTTCCGAGTGTCTAAACTTTATCTGGCACTCCTGTGAAACGCTGAGATCAGCACGCCAGCCAAACAGGATTTCAGTTATCACCTTGGGGAGAGAGGAAGTTCCTATTTTTAAAGTCTATTTCTGTGACATCCCGGTTGGAGAGCAGGTGAGGAACGCCGCGACTTCCTGCCAATCAAATGTGTGCAGAATGTCTCTGATTTTCTGGCTGATTTTTCTGACAGCTGAGTTTCCACTGATTCTATAAAAACAGCAGCGCTGCCTCTGGCAATAGATGGGGAAACTTTTTTTGTGTGTGCATTATAGGATGTTTTCCAGCCGCAAGCAAGTGTGAAAGTTTTTATTGTTTGGCGGTCGCGGCACACAGCCTGGCATTATTTATAGGAGAATATCGCCGACATATTTTACCACCACAGAGTTGTTTTCCCAGCATCTGTTTATTTGTTTGTCTGTCGGAAGTACTTAATGGATTTCCCGTTGCAGATGTGGTTAAAAGATTTCCTTCATCGTCATCTGGCAGCGTTTCTTTCCTTCCGCATCATCTCGTATCAGCAGTAAATATTGCAGTTTTGTGTTCTAACCTCAGGATGGAAATGTCTCCTCCGGGCTGCAGCCCTGCCTCCTCATCCTCCCTATCCCCTGCAGCTCCTCCGACAAACCGCTGACCTCCTGCATCCCGGCCGGGAGAGCAGAGCCTCCTCTCCCTCCGCTGAGACTCCCCCCTCTCATCGACAAGCTCTTCACGTCTCTTCTTTCCTCCGCTGAAGCGCAGACCTTCCTCCTTTATTGCAGTCGTCTGGAAATGTGCCTCCTTTCGCGAGCATCTCTTCGTGCCTCCCTTCGTGCAAAAAAAACGTATGAATCACATTCACCTCTGTCCCTGTCATCCGTGTGACTTCTCCATCCTCTGCAGGTTCCTTTTCAATAGCTGCTACTTGTCTGAGGAGATTCATTCCATTCCCATTCCAAAGTCATGCTTGATCTGTTTGAAAGGTACAGAAATAACAAGATCTGTTAAGAGAATAGGAGCATCTAATCTGAAACATCTTTGCAGGAGGATTTTGGGAGAAATCATGAACTCCATCACGGCGTGGACGCTGCGGCACCGACGGAAACATCGTCCCCAGACCTGAAGCTCTGTAGCAGGAAAAGATGATGAAATCCGGAGTTTAGCAAGTCCAGTAAATCTTCTATTCGTCTGTTTGCCTTCTCTCTGAGGGCTTTTTTAAATCCGCAGACTTAACAGAAACCCGCTAAAGACAAAACGTCTCGGGGACTAACCACGCTGAGAAACAGCGACGTCTTTACCTGTGCAGGTGTCTCTCGGACACAAACACGGGGATTCTCATTTCTGCCGAGAGAGTGCAGCCACCGTGACCTTTGACCTCGAGTCCTGTCAGAGTGAAAACCCCAGCTGTGCTCGCGGCTAACAGGCCTTCAGCTTCTTATTGGCATTCAGGGAGTCGAACATCTCTCTCTTTCTTTTTGTGCCCCCAATTCTCTCTTCCTTTCACACACACACACACACTCACGACCTTGCTCGCCACCACGCATACTGATAAACCCATCCAGGGCACCATCTTGCGGACGTTTTCCCACTGAGCTGTTTTCCAAAATGTCACTTCAGATTGCTTTTAATTAAGCAAGTGACGAATCCGACTGTTCAAAGGAACGCTTAAAAAAAAAAAAATTATTTCTGAAGCGCTCGTTTAAAACTCAGCGTCATCATCATCATCTTCATCTTCAGTGAGTCACACTGAGCTCTTTCATAGTTAGCGGGTTCTTAAGTTTGAAGAGCATCAAAGGAATCGCTTTTAGGGCAATTTTGCATAACAAAAAAAAAGGAGACAGAATCAACCCCCCCCCACCCCAGAGTTCCAGCGGCCCCCCTACTGGTTCATGTAGATTACATTTGAAATTCAATGTGTGCCTGTGCTGGCATGGTATCTGTCCCCCCGGGGTGTGTAGCTGCGCAGTCCCACTGCCTGTGTCGTGCTGCAGCCATCTGGAGCGCAGCAGGGCCCCCCCCCACCTCAGAGCTGCATCTGCTACTCGCTCCATGCCACCGAAATTAACGTTTCTGCCCCAAAAGGCGTCGGTCGAATGCATTTCAGACAAATCTGTCACATTCCTGATGTTTCCTGTGATTCTGCTGTCTATTTTTTTGGGGGGGTGGGGGGGGTCTGATTGCTAAAAGGGGTTGCACCCCTCTGCTCACCTGGAACAGTCCCGACTCCGAGAGTCTTTAAAGCGGCTCTTCCCTTCACGTGACGTCATTGGGTTGATCGTCTCCAGATCTAAGCAGCGTTATTGTTCCTTCCACTAATTGCAACTTTAATGTTTTCACCACATCTTTGATTATAAGCACAGTGGATCATTTTATATTGTATATTCTGAAGGAGCGTTAATGCATATATACACATATATACATATATTTACATAAATAAACATATTAATGAGGCGGACACAGACATGAATCCACAATGAAGGGAGACGCTCCTCCCTGATGTCTGGATGTGTTTGTTTCTGGCTTGTCTCTACCGCCCCCACGTGGCCACAAATATAAAGCCATGACAGGAGCCGTCCCGCACCCTTTTGGTCCCAATATTCTTGCCGTACTTGTTTTTTCTTTATTTTTTAACCCATCTTGACTCAGCATTATTCATGTCCTACATAAGGAGTCTCAGTGAACCAAATCGTTCTTTGTGCAATTTGTATATAATAAATTGTGAAATTAAAATATCCTCCCTGGAGGATTTAACAGATTAATGGTTGCTGCCCAACTATTGATTGATTCATTATCTTGTTTTCCTTTAAACTCAGCTTTGTGCTCTCATTTTGGGATGAAATGTCTTCAACTGTTGCCATCGCAAGCAAAGGATGAATATTTCTTTGTCATCTCAGTGATGGTTCTTTTTTAAAGCCTCCTTTTAGCTTTCGCCTCTCAAATTTACTGACCAACCAACTCGGAGGTCGCCACGGAGACAAGCCGTCGGCCAGGCAGCAGCATACTGATAGAAGTTCAGGGCTCTTAGGTGGACCCAAAAATCATCGTGCAAAGCCCCGGAACAGAGCTTTTTGGAATGGAAAATCAGAATCACCTCACAATCTTTAAGTCCGGCGTATTCTAAATCAGCAGAGGCGTTATCATGAAGATTTCTACTCTAAATGCTAAAAAAAAAAAAGAAAAAACATTTATATTTACCTTGCAAAACTCAGCTTAAAACGGGAATGCAAACACATGTCATGTCGAAAATAAGCTTGGGATTGTCTTACATTGCACACACCTCATGCATTTTAATATTTAGATACATCATCAGACATTTTATAGTCAGCATCAGTCACAGAAAACATTTCTGAGCAAAATAAATTACATGGAGGATTTTATTTTCATCAGTCCTCAGACTTTACGTCAGTCTGACCTACGGTCCGTTACAGCTGAGAGAAGAGTTGAGCAGCCTTGTCAACATTCACTGATTCCTGAGGCGGCTCCCTCACGACCTAAAGAGAACAAAATGATCAATAATCATATCCAGAGAAGGTTAATGCCGGCCGGCGGGGATTTTAAAGTTACACCCGTACCTGATTTTGCTTCTTTGGCTCGCGAGCGACCGACTTTGAGACACTCCTGACGTCCCTCTGGACTTCTGTAAAAATCTGATTGAGGGTCTCCACCTTCTCATTTTTCGCAGTATTGATCTGCGAAGCCAGAAGCAAATCAACAATACAAAAAAAAAAAAAGAAATGCTAAGTTACATCGGAAACACAAGAAGGACAGAAGAGCGAGATCTTACACGCTTGAGCGTCGTCGTGACGGGCTTCGCTTTGTGCTTGTGCTTCGAGCTTTTCTTCGAGACTTGAAAGACACTCTTCTGTTTTTTCCCTTTCTGTTTATTCTTGCCCATAACTTCCTGGGGAAGCGAGAGAACACAATTTAACAGCCGTTATCGATCATGCTGAAGAATTAGAGTCCTCTCTTACGGACATTAAGTTTATTCTATCTTTATTATCTGGTACGATTCGAGTGTTTATAACAGCTAAAAGTAATCTCCACATCTCCTCTCCCCCCCTTACAAAGCTAAAACATGTTTATAATTTATGTCAGCCTGGTTTTTTTAACATTATCTGATGACGCTCACTATTCTCACACAAAAATTATATCATTTTCGCAACAACCGTGAATAAACGAGTTATAAAAACAACTCCGCGAACACACCTTTTAGAAAGAAGATCGAGTTCCTGTTGATAATCCGCACGCGCTGGCGAAAACGTCACGTGCGTCGTCGTTACGTCATTTCCGTGCGACGGAAGGCAATGTCTTTCCCAAAGACGCCTAAAACGGCCCCGCCCTACTATTTGTGTGATTGGTTTAACGCCACGGATATGCAGTAACGCTAACCAATCCTACTCAGGAGAATTACGAAGATAGCCAATCATAAGCAGAGAAGGGCGGGGCCACGAGCTGGATTCTAAATTTTAAATTATTCATGAAAGCTTGAAAATCCTTTCATTTGTGAACGTTGAACAGTGAAATATCTTCAAATGAAAGAATGTTTCCTTTATTTTAATGTATAACAAAACATTGTTATTGCATAACCTTTGTTAATTTGCCAAATATCTTAACTAAAGCTGTGAAATCACTGCAGTATGGTAAAAAGTAAAACATTTCCCTTGTGAAGAGCTGCCCAACCCAACATTTCAAAGGTTATTTTTGAACAAACAACCCATGTATTATCATTTACTAACAGCAGGTGGCGCCGTGGTATCACCGCAGCTGTGTTCGTGACAGGTGTATAATCTGAAATAGCGCTAACGCCACCATGGCGACTAACTGGAAGAAACCACACAGTATCATGGGGAGACCGAATTGTAACTGATTTATTTTTTAATATGTCTGACTGAAATGTGTCCGAGCAAACCAGATAACCCGAGTCGGTTCTGCGTTCTCCTCCTCATTTACCTCTCTTGTCTATTTAATTAGAATAATTAACGTTACCGTTTATGAGCAAGTTAAACCCGTTAGGTGAATGCATAGCATTCAGCACTGCTGCAGCAGAGAGAGAGAGAGAGAGAGAGACAAAGACACAGAGAGAGAGAGAGAGAATCATCGATCCACAGCGTTGCGGCGCGTCTAAACTCCTCCCGGTGTTCGCGCGGACGTCGTGTGGCCGCTCTGAGCCGCGCCGCATGCAGGGGGCCGTATAAAAGCCGCGCAGCTGTCGGGGGGGGGGGGGACACTTGCAGCTCCGCACTGGGGGACACGACGCGCGTTATTACAGCTCTATAGACAGAAACACGTCCACACCTGAACAATGTCCTGGGGATACGCAGAAGACAACGGTGAGGCGCGCAATAAACACGCCACAATCACAAAGGGGACATGCCTGGGATCGAACCAACAGGCTGGATGAAGGGACGCACTGGTCACCGGTTCAATCCGAGCGCGTTTATTGTTGTCTTTTACGCGCGGTTTAACCATCACTCGTGCGTAATTTCTCTCATCCAAGCTGCACATTTTTTTTCCCTTTATTATGTGATTTTTTAATTTATTTTAGGACCCGACAAATGGGCCGTCAACTTCACCGTCGCCAACGGACCCCGCCAGTCTCCCATCGACATCGTGCCCGGCGCTGCGTCCTACGACGCGGCGCTGAAGCCGCTCAGCCTGAAGTACGACCCCTCCACCTGCATGGACATCCTCAACAACGGCCATTCCTTCCAAGTGACCTACCTCGACGACTCCAACCGCTCAAGTTAGTGTGACTGAGACATAGTGGAATGAAAGGAGGCTTGAATGGCCGTGACGCACGGAACCTCTGAAATGCGCCAATCGCGTATTACTATGGACGCGCGTGTCCGATGTCTCTGCACGGATGTTACAGACATTTTTTGATATAAAATGTTCATTCTGCTGCTTTTCTGTCATTTTTTTTAATAAAAGGCGTTTTGCCGGGGCTCCTTTTAAAAAAGGAGCGGACACTAATTGAATTGGTAATTTAACCTCTGGCAAACCTTTCCCACGCCATTTCAGTTCTCTTATCTGTAAGGTAAAAAAAAAAAATGAAGGTTATGCCGACTCAGAGGATAAACAATTAACCATTTATGTACCAAACGTGCACGGCAATGGATTAGAACAAAGGGTTGCTTCTTATCCGCTCCTTTCAAGGATTCAAAACTGAGATCGAATTAATTTTGTCATCTTTTTGTTTGGTTTTTTAATTCCATTCTTCTAAGATTTGATGATTATTATTATTTAAAGCAAATTGCGGGTGTTCCTTTTGTTTGTTTTTTGTGAGGGCGCAATAATACGGTTACATAATCAACACGCACGCGGATTCATTCTGGTGGAAACAAATCAAGACAGAAAGAAATCGGCAGAGAAGATGGTTTCCGGCCGCTTCCATCTTTCTCTGCTCTTATTTTCCCTCTAAATAAAAGACGAGCTGAGCCTGCACGACACATCACAACCTCTTTATTTATTTCTAAAGTCTCACACACCTTGAATTTCTTTGAAATTTGAATTTTTTTTTTATTGCTTTAGCTCAAGTGCTAAAAAATAAATATCCTGTTTGAAGAGGACGGTGTGCTTCAAAACACAAATAGAACAATGCAGGATTATCTGCTGCAGTTCCACCCGCACGCTTATTTTAAATAGATTATGTCATATTAAAAGGAAGATTGATGTTAACAATACCTTGACGGAGGTCAGAGGTTACGCCACGGGGAGCTGAGTTTGTCTCCGTGAAACAGGAAATGTTCTTGTGTTGGCTGAGAAAACATCCTTCTGAATTATAAAGGACACTTTATTGTCTTACTACGATGTTGTCGAGCCTCATCTTTCAGCTTGGGATGAACTGAGATGCTCTTGTCTGTCCTGCAGCTCTGACAAACGGGCCGATCACAGGCGTCTACAGGCTCAAGCAGTTTCATTTCCACTGGGGATCGGAAGACAAATGCGGGTCTGAACACACTGTGTCCGGAAAAAAGTTCCCTGCTGAGGTAAGAAAAAAAAAAACAGGAATCTGCAGATTTAAAATTTAAACCTGATTTGAATTGTAGATTTATTTATTTTTAGCATTTCACAACAGCGAAGTTGTTCTGAGAAAATAAATGTTCCCCATGTTCACAGTTCTGTTCGCCCTCAGAGGTTTTCCATTATTCACACGGCTACTCTCCTTAAATTAGATTTCATAGAGACTTTATTGAAAAGAGGAAGTAAAACATGGAAAGCACTGCACTTAAGATCCAAGTCAATGATCAATATTGCCACATTTCTCAACTAAAATCGATACATTTTGTATTCTTAACTGAACTATTTCCTGATCTCTCAGCTCCATCTGGTGCACTGGAACACCAAATACGCCAGTTTTGGTGAGGCTGCTGACAAGCCGGACGGGCTCGCCGTTGTTGGAGTCTTCCTGAAGGTCGGTTTCATTTGCTAAAATCTCGCCGTGATGGATAATGCGGCGAGCAGATGATCAGATCATTGACCGTCACTTTTATTTGTGATATTGTTTTCCAGATTGGTGATAAAAACGACAAACTCCAGAAGCTTCTGGACGCCTTTGGTTCCATCAAGTGCAAAGTACGTCTCCGTAAAACTCATCTGCCATTTAGTCCTTCGTAATGAAGCTTGATGGATCTGTTCCTTACTTCGTTTCCTTTCAGGGCAAGCAGTGCTCCTTCCCTGGCTTCGACCCCGCTACGTTGCTCCCTGGTTCCCTGGACTACTGGACCTATGATGGCTCTCTGACCACGCCCCCTCTGCTGGAGAGCGTCACCTGGATTGTCTGCAGAGAGGAAATCAGTGTCAGCTCTGAGCAGGTACAGCATGGCTGCCCGCCCGCTAGCTATACCAGCCCTGTCTGCAAATCCTCACGGTCAAGAGCTTAATTGTTCGGATTAGCTGCACGGCTGAAAGGGAAAAGAAGGGAAAGGCTTTACCGCACCTATCTTCACCTCTAACCGCCCATTGATCCAAACTAGAACCCCCGGCAGGCGTTTTCGTCCGTGTGATCGGAGTCTTTGGGCCGTGTGAAAGTTAGCATTGCCTGTTCAAACACTTATTTCAAGTGCATGCCAGGGTAAACATGTGATATGTGTGGATATAACCTTTAGACTTGGTGTTACACAAGTCAAGGAGACACGGCGGAGAAGTCAGGTGTGAATCAGATCAGCAGCTAACTGTGAAAGGGCGCACAAACGCAGCAACAACATTATGCTCAAGTGGCTGCGGCGGTATAATTAGCCCGTCGTGGCCTTATTCTGTAACCAGAGTTAACGATTAATGTCTTACACCAACATACTTCAGCCGCAGAGTTGTTCTCTTCATCCTCAGGCTCTGACTCATAGCATTTGGTTGTTTTTTTGAAGGTTTGTTTGCTTTTCTCTCAATAAGCTAATACTAGCAGCCAGCTATTAGCTTGATTCTGTCTAAAAGTAGACCAAGCTAAATATGCTAACGCACACCTAAACGTCATATGAGTGGATTATTTATAATTCAACTTTGCGGTGCATTTTATAAAAAACTTACATTAAGTCACCTCTTAAAATAAAAATGTTCAGACATCAGTAAAAGTATTTTTACAAACTCTTCTTGACAGAATAATCGTTTGGGGAAACAGCACTTCCTATTAGCTTGCAGCTGTAGCGATATTTCCCGAATGACGTGCATTGCGTTTTTAGCCACAGCTATGACTCGGCTAGTGTCATCGTAATAGTGTTTACACTTTGGTTTTCGCAGGCGACTGATTAAACAGACAAAATGTGACGTTTTAATTGGAACATTTCAGAGTTGAGGAGGTCAGTTTCGAGCCTCGTCATTGTTCGTTCTGCAAATTCAAATGGTATCGATTTTCTGATTTCAATTTCCACAGGGAAATTAATTTCCTGAAATTTAAAATTATTCCTTTAAGAATCAAGTTCCCTAAATTAATACTCCCCCGAGAGGCTTGGGCCTTAAGTCGGTGACTCGGCGGAGGGTTCATGATGTGTTTTCCGACTGACCGTCACAGGAGGCTGGCAGGAATGACTAATGCGACCGTCTCGTCCCTGTTTCACAGATGTCCAAGTTCCGCAGCCTGCTTTTCTCTGCAGAAGGCGAGGCCGAATGCTTCATGATGGGCAACTACCGTCCCCCCCAGCCAACGAAGGGCCGTGTCGTCCGTGCGTCCTTCAAGCAATAAGCCTCACCCTTTGTCACCCTTCTGCCCTCTCCCTCCCCCCCTCCCTTCATTCAACTGCCCTGACCCCATTCTAGCAGTGACCAACAACACACACTCCCTCCGTCCAATTCTTAAAGAAATGATTTATGCCCCTCCCCCTGTGGCCCGTTGCTTTTAAAGCTGAGCCGTCTAAGCGTGAGGATTTGTACCTGTATCTCCATGTATGTATTTAACCAGCAAAGATACCATGTCATGATTTAATTTGTGAGACAGCTGAACACCACGCCGTCACGGCAACGTTCGCAGGTCCTCTGTGTCGCCACCAGGGTAGAAAAAAAATTAAAGAAAAATGGTGCTAGCGCCTCTGGGCTAGCAGAACGTAAAGGCTAGCTGCAGCAGGAAGGGCGAGGATGAAATTATATCACTATCACTCTCACACACACACACACACACACCTACACACACACACACTCACTCACACACACACACCCGCTGCTGGTAATCTTCAACTGACTGCCGGCCTCTGCATCTCAGCGGCTTAATGAAACGTTGCAGCCGCCTCCATCACTAGCAATCCACTCAGAAAATCCCCCTCTGGCACACACAAACACACAACGCCGCACGCACAGGCTCATGCAGACCTCTTGTCTGCAGGCGCTGACCTGTTTATTGATTTAAAAAATTCAATGTGCAGCACCAAAACGGCACGAGGACAAACTGCTGCTAGCTAACAGACATCACGACGCTGGCTCATTTCTCTGTTTGTGCTGCCTAATTGTGAAAACTTTGTCACCTCGTGCCATGTTGCCATGGTCACTGTGGGTTATGTCATTTTTTTTCAAAGCCAAGGAAGAGAAGAACCTGCCAACGAATACAAATATAGCACCGGCCTGCTGACGGGCCTGGTGCAGAACAGTCGGGACCAAACAAAACCTGTTAGCTCTCGACCTGGTTTTAGCCATTAACAACAAAGAAGTTTGACAAAAGTTTATATATTTCCAGAAATATTTGAATTAAAATACTTTTTAAAAGGTCCTTTGCCAATCTCTGTTTGGGCCGTCCCACGGGAATGTGTTGTTGTCATTGTATTTTGGAAGTGGACGTTATACAAATGGAATAAATATATTTTAAGACTGAAAAGTGCCTCGTTTATTTCTCTTCATGGAACATGACTCAGCGAATATTCCACACCAAAGGCTTTATAATATTTGTGATATTTATATGCATGTTAAACATTTAATTATAGTCTGTCAGCCGTTCTTGTGAACAATTCTGACCTTTGAGCCTAAGACACAACAGTTAATTTAATCACACAAACAATAGTGTCCTGAAAAAAGGGGGGGGGGGGAGTTTGACCTAGTTTGACCTATCCATCCACCCCATACGACTCGCGTCATGTACATTCCGACTGCTGTGAATCGCGTGCACCAGTCTATGTGGACTTGCGAGATTAGCCTTATCTAAAGCCGAGGAAATGTACCTCCCGTCTGAAGCTTAAGTCCTCATTTTAGAATCACAATTATTTATTGTACTGCATGGAGTTGCGCAATAAATTTACTAATCCCATTTTTATCAGTGAAAACGATGCTGCGGCAGAAGCTACCTTATTTTAGCATGAATACTGGAAACAGAACCCCCTAATCCAAGGTAAATTAGGATGCTAGCTTTGATGCTAACTGGTGAAAGGCTTTAGCTGCATAACCTCAAATGACATCTGATTTAGCAGCAGTCACCCAAAGAACTACGTCGATGGCAGCTGGAGATGACTAGATGAAACCAGCGATACCTGGATTTATCGAAGGAGTGATAAACCATCATTCCATTTCATCACGCCGGTCCGAAGAAGTATGAGGAACTCCTGCCTATCAGATGGGTTGTAAGTCAACCTTGGAATGAGAAGATGTTTCCTGATGTGACTGAAAAGCTTCTCAGACAGAAACACTGATTAGAACGCAGCGGTGCTAAAACCGGAGCAATCGGTGAAGCGTTTTCTCCTGTGAGAGCCTTTTCCGTATTTCCCGGCAGCAGCTAGCTGCCAGGTTGCAGGTTATATACCACTACAACGCCTCAACAGCAACGATCGGCTACTGCACAAGGCAAGTAGCCAGATATGCTAATGATGCAAAATCCAGATCCGACCCGCGTGAAGCGCTCACTAGTCCATCGCATGCTCCTTTTCTGCTGCACTCCAGCTTCCTGTTTCTACATTCTCTCTCCATCTCACCAGCGCTGCCTTTGTGCTGCGTCTTTTCATCTCCCTTGCTGTTGTGACAGCTGGCCGAAAAGGAAATACCCAGCTGGGTGCCGTCGCGTAACGCAGATGCATCCCAGCTAAGCCGGGGCCGTCGTATCCGCCAAAATGGTCGGAGGCCTCAATGCCGTATCAGATTTACGCGCGAAACACAGGAGACGGCGACGAGGCCTTCTGCTGTGGAGATGGATTTTAACCAACACGTAAGGTGAATCCAGACAAGAAGCGGCGTTCATTCTTTGTGGTCAGCGCGTAACAGATTTGCTCCACGCCACGGTAAACTCGAGCAGCTGTGCAGCCCGTTGCACAACGGCGGGCTGGTGACACAAATAAACGAGACAAGGACCAATGAAAGAAAAAGAAGGTCAGGTTAATGCACAGCACCGCAGTGTTTACTGGATGCGTCGCCATAGCAACCAGGGTGAAAGCTGACCGGTGTGTTTTCCATACTGTTCGTGCATTCCTGTCGAACGTCCGGCTGACGAGGACGTGCAGCAGAACATTCATAGCTGCAGAGATAGTTGCGTTGTGGTGTTGTTAATAATCCTGTGGAATTGCAGGAAAAGTCTTTCAGTAATCTCAGACGACATTTAAGAGAGTTTCAAAGTTAAGAAGATATTGTTTGAACATTGCTGCTGTGTGTTTAACCATCCCTGGAGTAGAGAGGAGACGACGTCAGGAAAAAAGAGATGCGTGTGAAGGAAGGTCTTCAGGTGGATGAAGAGGAGCTCCCGGAACTTGAATGAAGTCCCTTTATTGACAGGAACCCGCTCCCTGCTCATCCTCCGGTTAACGGTTTAAAACGATAAAACCCAATCGGAATGGCATTTTCATTTCAGAGTGCAGAATCGGCTCAAAGACGATATTCCGGAAGTTTTCCACTTTGCGTTATGAATTTTTCTGACTGTGAGCGATAATGGCTTACAGGCTAAACATTCCAAAAGCAGATTTCCTCTGTAATTTCCTGCTGTCAGTCTTCATCGCCGGATTATGTAAACACCCGTTTCTCAAGGAGATCGTTTCTGGTCTAAAGACGGATAATCTGGGACACGAGACGGATCACAGTTAAACAAATCTACCTCGTCCACGGAACGATGCGGAACTCCGTTCATCCTTTGGGATGGGTTTTTTGGGTTATGAGATTTAATTGTTGCGTTCACTGACACGCCCTGTTTCTGTTCATTAGAGTCAGCTTTTTAATTACACCCCCCCCCCCCCCCAAAGTCTCTTTCTGCAGTCATTTTAAACAATCCGGATTACACAGGCAGGAATAAGCAATCTATTCCCCTGAAGTTAAAATGGTAAAATGCTTTCAGTCATTGCGATGCGTTCGAGTGAAGCCTTTTCGGCCCCGTTACGTGCAGAGTGCTCGTTCCGTGGCGTGCACTTGTTGGGCCACCTGCACGGATGATGGAAATGCTGCAGGGAAACCCTCATTCCGATGTTGAATGGCTCGTTTCTGATCTTACTGTGGGATTAAATACAGAGTGTGCGCCGCCCGGCGTGAGCTCTCCTCCTCGCATCTCCTCATTAGCATGTCGGTACTTTTCATTGATAAAGGTGGGAAGTAAGAAGTGATAACGGAGGAGCGCCACCCTTACACAATTCCTACAGCTCAGGAATAACTTTATCTAGGTCACCTCCTCCTCCTCCTCCTGCTCCTGCTGCTGCTCCTGTTCTGTTGCCCACACTGATAAGAAGAATGAGTCTATTCACCGAGGCTTTCTAGCTGCTTTGCTGAGTGGAACCGAACCTGCAGCCATTTCTGTGTCCATTCGATGGTTCATTTCTTTCTTTCTGATGTTTCGCTGGGGTCAATCGTTCCCGTCCCTCTTCCTCGTCACATCGTCATCTCCTGACCTCCGTCTAGAATCCGGCCTCAGTCCGGATTTCTGTTGCTGCTCCTGTGCTCCGTGGGCGGCATGCCGCCGGCGTTCCCCGTGGGAGTAGGGTTTCCCGTGGAGCTGCAGGAGGTCACACTTCTCACGTTACCAGCTGTTACCAAGTGCTGGTTAATAAGGGGAGCAGAAATGTGACGACATGCTCCTCGGTTGTTCCCGAAAAGAAATGTGCTCGCTAAAAATCGATCGAGCTTGGAGCCGATGATGGTTTTTTTGCACAACGCTACAACTCCATTTAAGCGTTTTGGAAAATCCGATGCTTCCCATCACTAAAACTGGGATTTTATGACTCTAAAGCTGCTGTGTGTTTCTTCCCTTGAGTTCTGCACATGATGGCGGTAAAATGTTTATGCAGGTCACGTGCACAACGCACAGAAGATATGAAAGTAAAAGCACCCAGTCAATCAAAGCCGTAAAGTGGAGTATATCTTCTCATCCGTGTGGGAACAACGACCTACGAGGGTTAATATATATGACATCACACAGAGATAGAGGACGTTTTATTGAACTGACATCGACTCCCATGGATTACAAAGGGGAACCAGATCAATCTGACATGCGGCCTGTTAATCCCAGCGTTAATCCGCGTGGACACCAAACACGCCGGAGAGACATGTTGCTGCTTTCTTTCTTCTTGTTCTTTGATTTGTTGCTGTTGCTTTTGAAGAGAATTCATCATGTGAAGTAAAAAAAAAAAAATGCATGCATTTATTATTTCTTTAATATAATATTTATATGCCGATAGGATCAGAGCAGCTTCCGTGCAGCTACTTAATGGTTAATGGGTTTATCCTTATAGCTCAAAGAGCTGTAAAAAATGAAAACGATGATCGCTTGAACTTCTACATTGAATATACTTTAACTAACTGGCCTTCGCTTTGTGTTGAAGGCGGTGCGGGTTCCGTGGAAACGTCCATCAGATACGACGCTTCACGGGGCGTGGTTGTTTTCTCTCTGCTCCAGACGCCTGGCACCATGTGCTGGTTGGCTGATAATGTACAGTGCAGTCAGATAACGTGCTTAAAGTTCTGTTCTTAGAGGGGAAAAGGACAAATCAACGGATGGGCTGCTCAAAGCTGACGACATTTACCTCCATTATCCCGTTACTGGACTTGAACTGCAAACCGACGTATTCAGGAAATACAATTAAAACCATTTAGTCCCTGTTAGTTTTCAGTCTCAACATAAATCCGACATGAGTGAGAACCTGTTCAATGGAAAATAAAACGTGAAACGCCAGGCCCTGCAAATGTAATGCTTAGGAAGACACTTAGATCGTATAAAAAAATACAAAATATCAGTAAATTGGTGAGAAAATATTCTCAAATTCTAATATTTTATTTTTGATATAAGAAATCTCAACTATTTAGAATTAAAAAAGAAATAATGTAAATTTTAGTACAAATATAATTCACTTTACTTGACACGATTTCTTGCTGCCGTTTATCTGTCTGTCTGACTTTTAGCAGCATAACTCAAAAAGTTAAAGGCGGATCTTGATGAAGTTTTCAGGAAAGTTTGGGAATGTTACCAGGAACAGAGGATTAAATGTTGGTGATGATCCAGAAGAGATCCTGAATTGTGGCTCACTTTGAATTTTTTGTTAACTTTGCAGTCAATGTGTCAGGAACCCAGCTCCGCCCTCCTGCTCTACGTAGCTCCGCCCTCCTGCCCAGGTCACGCTGCTCCGCCGGCCACGCCTGTAATCAGCTCATCCACATCACCTGTGCTGCTCAGCACACCTGCTGCTCGTCTCCTCATCAGCCTCACAGCACATAAACTCTCTCAGTCCTCACGCGGGAGGCAAAATGTTACCTCCAAGGAGGTCATGTTTGTGACGGCGTCTGTCTGTCTGTCTGTCTGGCAGCAAGATAACTCAAATAGTTACGGACAGATCTTGATGGAATGTTGGAAATGTTACTCGGAACAGATTATTCAATTTTGGTCATGACCCAGAAGAGATTCTGGATCATTTACATTTTTGTTAACATTACAGTAAATGAAGCTTCAAAATTTGTTCCTCAATATCGGTTGATACGTAAATTACGTAAATAAAGTACGGAGTCGTTGGTACAAAAAAAGTCACACTTCGAAAAAATCCAACCGGCCGGCGCTCTTTGGAACGTTCAAGCTGTGTTTTAGTTCTGTTTCGATGTCTCTGCAGATACTCCTGATTACAGCTAATTATGTTGCTGTAACACACGGGGGGGTGACAGGAAGCTGGCTGAGATGGGTGTGGCCGTGTAAAACGCTGTTCCTCAATCTGCTGCAAAAGCCTCTAATGTTCATTCTAAACGCATCCGAGCAGCGACGGAAGCGGATATCTCGGGTCACGCAAGCCGGTTTCCCATTGGGTGACCTCCGCATGTGATGTCGTGACAACAGCGGTCATATCAGTTTAAGAGCCGATTAGCCCTCATTGTTGGCAAAGCAAACACAAAGCGCCTCCTTCATTTGATGTAAAAACAGGCAGAGCAATCGGCCGGCCGATTGCCATCGCCGTTCCTCGCCGGTGAGCACGGGCGTGGACCCAGACGCGATCTGTCTGGCACCAACAGATCGGCGCAATGTGCAAATACCGAGAGACATGAGGGAACAGGTTTGTCCAAGGAGAGGCGGAGGCGTTGGATAACCGGCGCACGTTTGTCTGTTTTCACATCACACGCCGGGAGGTCGTCGGAGTTTATGGCTTCATTTGAGGCCGAGGTTCATTCATAAAGGAGAGGACAAAACCCAACAAGCCAAATGAAGAACGGATGGATTCACCCATCCATCCGTCCGTCCATCCGTCCATTGTTCTCCTGCCTCACACACGTTTCTGCTTCACCTGGGTTCGTGCCTGATGCTGCAGCTGGTGGATCGGTGGACCGCCCCCCCCCCCCACACACACACCTGACGCTCATCGCATCATCCCCATTGGCTTCTGTCCTCCCTGCATTTCATCACCAGATTATTGTCTCAGAGGGGTTTGCGTATTATTATTTTTGGGGTGCCTACCTACCAGTTTAAGATATCTTTGTTTGTCTGCTTTTTTTGCAAATCTTGAATCTTCCTCAGTTTCATCAGCCACCACCACCTTTGACACTAAAGCTTTTCGGACACCAAATACATTAGTCTCTCCTGATTTTACCATTTACAAGTGTACTTACTTTACTCCCATAATCCCATACTCCTCAATGCATCATTGAGCTTCATCTCTAGACGAGCTGAGAGTTGAGGAAATCACACACTTTGCATTAAAATACTTGAAACCTGTGACGGCACGAAGGTGTGTAAATATGAAGGCAACCTTGTTCTTACTTCACAACAAGCGCTGTGGCTGTTTTCGTCACTAATATTTTGAGTTACAACAAGCCTCTATTTTCTGCTTCACAGGTATTATGTCACTCAGTTTCCTTCTCCTGCCCAAACACTTTTAATAAGATGATTACGAATGTACAAAGGTCGTATTTATCGATGGCTAAAACGGCTTCAATTGTGTTAATTTGATGCTTGGTGACGGACCCCGGGAATGTAACCCGATTCTTCATAGCACTGCTGAGACAAACAATGAAAACTATTATAAATGAAAAAAAGCATCGAGCATCTTACACGCGGTTATTTGTCAAGGTGAAATCTGTTGTGAAGAAGGAGATCTTATTATCTTGTTTTTCAAGAAACCTGAAAAACAAGGGACTTGAACTCATCCAGAGCTTTTGCGTGGCCCGTGTGTTCTAATATTCCGTGGGAGACATGCTGGGAATGAGACCAGATGAGCTGAATGTCTTTCGTCAAGTTGCGTTGCGGTGAAATCCGAGTTCTTAATGGGAATAAAAAGTTTTTTTTTCTTCAGTGTCTGAAAGTAGAAATTAAAGCTTTAAAGCGGTGCTACTAATTACGCAAAGAGGATTAGCACATTAAAGTATTTCAGGGTTTTGCGCCAATCGGTAAGGACCTTTTATGCTTTGGAGACAAGGTCAGAGAGGACAGACTTTGATGGTTTGGACATGTCCAAACCATCAAACCATTTGGACATGTCCAACTGGCGGAACTAAGAATACTTTCTTTTGACTAAACAAGGGGGCAGCTGGGAGCCCGAATAACGGGGGGGGGGTCAGCGTTCATGATGCGCAGGCCCACTCTCCCATGAAATAACACTGTTGTACATCCAATCAAGAGGAGGCACGGAATCAAGGCCAGCTCCCCGTTGTGCCCAAAGAACAGAGCTCCATTCTCCATTCCCAGTATGCAACGGGACAGCAAGGCGAATGACGACGGGTCGTCTGGAAACTCTTCTATGGACGTTAGGAGCTGGTGTAATGAAAGGCGAAAAGTTGGAATCTTATTTGTTTGGTGGGAGCAGTCAATTCATCGGGTCTGGATTTCTCTCGAGCTGCTCACCAAACCTTTCTACGACAGCGTCCACGGCGATTGTGATGTCCCTCGGGGATGAACACAGAAGCCGAAGTGAACGGAATATTAAATGGTGAAGTGGAAGAATGTGCCAAGTGTCAAGGCTCCGGTCCCATTAGTGAACGCCGGACGCATACAAACTCCATGAACTCTGCCCACCTTGTAATCCAGACTCTTTTGAAAGTCCGGTTTTCTGCCCCTCCGTTGCCGCAGCTCATTTCTCTGAATATTAAAGAGCTCCTTTCAGCTCTTGTGCAGAATAGCGCTTTTAACAGAACGTTCCACGGGAGACGTGGTTTGCACAGTAACGAGGAACGCGGTGCATCTTCTGCGCTCTCGTGACTCAAATCAAACATGAAAAACTAAAAATGAATGGCTGCATTTTAACAGTGAAGTGTCGTACAAACATTTGGGATTATGTGAGGTCTTACATAACGTAATCCCTGCAGGGAAAACATTCAATTAAATCTGCGTCCGGCTGGGAATTCCTTGGAATTCTGTGTGACTGGGAATGCGAGTTGAGAAAAGGCTTCGAGGGACATGTGGGTTCCATCATCACCATTCATGCAATTAACCAGGCCGGAGTGAATGCACAGCCAGATGTGTAAGGTCTGCAAACGTCCTGCATGACCGCTGCTCCCATTAAGGGAACACAGAAAGCTTAAACTGACCAGATCGGGTTATCGTTCCTCCCCTGGGCCTCCTGGGAACTCCTGCGTCGCTGCCGTCTAAAGTTTCCCTGGTAGAGTTTTCCCACTTTTAATGAATATGTGCAAAAGTCTTTTAAAACTGTCCCCAATCCCGACGCTTCTAGACTGGACTCTATTTTTAGAGTCATTCACTTGAATTGGGGTGCTAACCCTAACCCTAACCCAATGTTTATTTTCCATTCCACTCATCCATCACAATCCCTCCCTCCCTCGGCCCAAATGATCTTGCGTGTTTTTTGGGTTTCTGCTAAATGACCTCACCGAGGTGACGCTTGGGGCCGCGTGAGCACACCCAAGAAGGTTCTGGGTTTCAATCTTTAGACCTTTTAGGACCTTTCTTTGTCGGAGGTGTTGGATCGGTGGCTGTAAACCTGCCTGGATGTCGTATCCCTGTGATGAGTTGCCGATTTTATCCGGGACGGGCTCCAGCGCCGACGTGACTCTGTGAGCAGTTATAGATAATACATATTTGGCTTCCCTCCCGCTGTTAAATTAAGACATAGACCGATTGTAAATGTCAAAAATCATGAGCGCAGATAGTGTGGGAGCAATGGAAGCAACAAGCAGTCTTCACCTCCGGTATATTCGATCACGTTTGAGCTCCCAAAAACATCGTAAGCCTTCGTATAGACAATTGTACCGGAGCCAGGATTTTAGGTTTAGGATTTATTCAAGCTTTCTCTAAAACTAAAGTTCATTAGACTTTATTAAACCGTGTGAAAAAGCCCTCAGTGGTCATTTAAAGCTGCCCTTTTTATTACGCCATAGTGATAAATTACAGCCACTTATAAATACTCCGGGTGACGGAGGTCTGCTGGGAAGAGTTCATCGGCGTGTCAGAGAGATCAGATTATGCAGATCGCGGCTTGTGTGGCGAACGCCAGTTGCTCGACTGCTGAAGGACGAGTGTTGATGGATGACCGTTGATCACTACGAGATAAAGTTCAGACTTCGGTAAGCAGGAAGAGGAAAAGGAAGCCGACAGACTCGTACAGAGACTCGCACAATAAAACTGAATTGCGTTGATAAAACCGACGCTGATCCGCGATGTGATGATGGCGCCGCTCCCGTCTGAAGCAAAAAAAAAAAAAAAAAAACTTTCCGGGTCACGGGACTTGCTGGAGCCTATCCCAGGTTGCTTGGGCGAGAGGCGGGGTACACCCCGGATGCGTCGCCAGCGCATCGCGGGGCCACACAGAGACGACCATTCACACACTACGGACAATTGAGAGTAATAAATTCACCTAAAGTGCAGATGGACAGATAGGATTCGAACCCGGTACCTTCTCACTGTGGAGCGACAGCGCTAACCACTACGCCAGAATACCTTTACATGACATTTCTTATTTTTTTCCTCCTGATTTATCTGCAGAAACTGAAAAGTAGTGCAAAAAAAAAGGAGACTATTGCACACGTGGAAGAGCAAAATCCTACAGTTTGGGATGAAGGGGTCCGTCAGCTGGCGTTAATGATCAGCGTGCCGATCGCTATCCCAGGGGACAAGCCATTATGGGGTGGGAGATTTGTATCGGTGTAGTACATGATGAATAGAACCGATTATGTTATGCAACCAGTCAGATAGGGAGGCTGGGTGGGGGGGGGGGGGGGGGGGGCTGATGGGAGAGCCAGACTAAACAGAATAGGAGTGCCTGACATGCCGGCGTGGGTCTGTCTGTACGGTGAAGGTGACGGCAGAGGATGGGGGCGCTCGGATGTGCATCATGTCCCACGGCATCAGATAAATAAAGGCTTCTGCAGATGGGAGGGAGGTGGGGGGGGCTGTAGAAGCCAGACTGCTGGTCGCCTCTTTGTGTGTCAGGGAGGGGGCGTGGCCTTGGATGGCTTCGACAGACTTTTATACCAAAAGGACAAGAAAATGAGTTTATCTTTATACATGGTTATTCTGTAGAGGACATGAGAGTGGCTGGTGTTGGGGAGGGCGATGCAAAGGACAGGGTGAAGTGGAGACGGTTGGGTTGCTGTGGCGACCCCTCAGGGGACAAGCCGAAAGTCCAGTAGTAGATAATGACTTGTTCATTTCTGTTTTATCTTGTTTAAAATTAAAAAAAAACCTTCATCCTCTCGCTATACATCTGCAAAAGCGTATAATAATAGCTGATGGACGGTTCTTGTAGTTTGTTCAGTTCATCCGCCTCCCTCTCCATTGTCTTTAGCATCTGGGAAGCTGCTAATGTGGCGCCACTAATAGTTTAGATTGTTATGTCTGGGTTTTTGTCATTCATGAAAAACAATAGCCAATCAGTGAGAGTCTGCACGTGAGGTATCTGACACACACATAATAGATAGATAAACGTGTATCAGTTGTTATTATGTCACGTTATAAAATGTTAAATTAACTTCAATTTATTAATTGCTGTATATGAGATTATAATATATCAGTGAGTAAAGCAGGACAATTAAAACCCCGACTGAGGTCAACAAGGAAACGGAAGTCAAGGCGGGGATGTGGAAGTTCTGGGGATGCAATCAGGATAACAAACGACTTGGATTTCTGGGTGTTGGATAATCAACGTGGATTCAATTATGCTCCACGCACACAACTGTCTGTCTTTGTTCCTTCAAAATGCATGCGCACGCGCGCGCGCGCACACACACACCCACGCACACAAAGAGAAAGGGGCTGGAAACGTTTGCTTATGCACAATCAGCTGATGACCCGCGCGTCGTTTCCTGTTTCACTGACCTTCTGTCCAAGGTGAACTTCCACGTTACGCAGTCCGGAAGTGATGAATCAGCTGTTGACGGTGTGTGTTGGACTTTTTTTTTTTTTTTTTATTGGTGACTGGATCCTCTCTCTGTGTGATGAAGCTCAGCCGAGGACAACGATCTTCCTAAATACAAACCCGATAATGTGTGTGTGCAGCCAAAACACGGTGACGCTGGGATTGTGCGTAACGGGTCCCCACGACGGTACATGACTGCCCTCTGCTGTTCGGAACGAGTTTCGGCTTGTTTCATTTATTAGTGCGATTTATTTTTTTTATTTACAAATAGCACTACATAAAATACTGTAAACTGGATGATACAGTTTTGAATTGATCAGAGCCTGTTTAGTCATCTGTCAGCCTAAATGCTGTTTATTTATTTATCACAATGTACTGTATGGTTTTATTCTTCTTTCTTTGTTATTAATTCTTAACCTTTAATCTACTATTTGCTGCTATGATACCGGGATTCATGCATTTCCCTTTGGGATTACTAAAGTATTCTCAATCTGAATTATGTATTTTAGGAATAGAATAGAATAGAAAATATTTTATTACATTTTCAATCAAATATAATATTTATATTTAAATGTATACCAATTATATATTTTTACATGCAGTTGTATTCACTCCAAATAAAACAATAATATCGTCTCTTCTTTTGAACAAGCGCTTCTCTTCTTCCGAGAGAGGCGGACCCTCACATAAATTTCAACCAATCAGCGTCGTCAAAGAAACCATGTCGTCGCGGCCTATTGGCTGACATCCCGGCCTATCAATATTTACCGAACTTCCTCATTGGGTGCGGTTTAAAATCTGTTGTCGCAAATGTTTGCCACTTCCGGATTGAAAGTTTATCACTTAGCGAGGCTTTTTTAAAGCATAATTGTGAATATTTGTGACCCGCCCGGCCGCAGTAACAAATACAAAATGCAGGCTTTAAGGTAAGACAGCGTTTGTTCCATCTTCTGAAATAAACTATGTAGTTTGGGCGACGCCCAAATGATAAGCTCGCTGTTTCCAGACGAGATGATTGATACGTAGTTATTCCCGGAAGGTTTTTATTTGCGTAGTTGGGCGTGAAATGGCGTGTATATTTTTTAACTTGACTGCACTTTGTTTGTTGAGACATGAATTACGTGTATTTCTCAACGTCCTAGGAACTTCTTCCGGGCTCCCTGGTCCTCTGATGAAAGGTTGGATGACAAGACTGTGGTCATCACCGGTGCCAACGCTGGGATTGGCAAAGAGACCGCCATCGACCTGGCAAAGAGAGGTGCAGTATTATATATAAACACATGGCTTTCATATCTGCATGGCGGCGTAGTGGTTAGCGCTGTCGCCTCAATGAAAGAAGGCACCGTTCGTATGTTCTCCCCGTGTCCGCCTGAGTTTTCTCCGGCTTCCTCCAAAGACATGCAGATTAGCGTGTGAGTGGTTGTCTCTGTTTGGCCCCGCGATGCGCATGGCGACGCACCCGGGGTGCGCCCCGCCTCTCGACCCTAAGCAAGCTGGGATCGGCTCCAGCAACTCCCGGGACCCGAAAAATGGAAAAGCAGCTTAAACCTTGATGGAAACGTGACAAAAGTGTTTCTTTTTCCATTTTAATATTGAACCCGTTTCCACTTATCCACATCCAACCTTAACTAAATGAATCTTTATGGAATGATGAACACATTTTGTCAGGAGGGGGCGCTCTCTAGTCATATTGCGCGGGGAACTTTCTCCCGCTGGTGTATTTCACTGCTGCTTATCTTCCCGCTTCAGGGGCAAAGGTCATCATGGCGTGCCGCGACATGGAGAAAGCGCAAGCGGCTGTGAAAGAGATCGCCGAACGCTCGGGCAACCAAAATGTTACGTGCATGAAGCTCGACTTGGGAGATACCAAGTCGATACGGGAATTCGCTGAAGCCATCAACTCAGGTTAAGCGCGTCCCTCGGAGACCTGGGCGTGTGGAGGGTCTGCCCGTCACGCCGTTTCACTCCGTGTTGCTTTCTGCAGGGGAGCCCAAAGTCAACATCCTCATTAACAACGCTGGAGTAATGGCTTGTCCTTTCGGGAAGACGGCGGATGGCTTTGAGATGCAGATCGGCATCAATCACATCGGTAAATAAAACTTTAAAGCTGTTAATATAGTATATATATATGTAGGAATATTTCTCTTCTTGCTCGTACGAGTAATTATTTATCTTTATTTTTAAGGTTTTGGTGACTGAAGGAAATGTCTTTTGATTTTCTCCTAGCTTTGATTTGTTTCCTTCTGAATAGCAGAAGCAAAAGGATCTGACAGTCGATCAGACGTTTTGTGTCGTTAAAGGTTGTTTTTTTTAAACGTTTTTTTTAAACATTTTGGCGCTGTAAGAAAAACCATGAAACAAACTCGTGTTCCAGATTGCTTCTGGATTTAAAAGCTTTTAGCGGGTTTTGGGCTATTTTCATCATTTCCTCCTTCCCCAGGTCACTTCCTGTTGACGCATTTGTTGATCGACCTGATTAAGCGATCGGCACCGGCCAGGATCGTAAATGTCTCTTCCATGGCTCATTCCTGGAGCTCCATCGACCTGGAGGACATCAACAGCGAGAAGAGCTACGACAAGAAGAAAGCCTACTCCCAGAGCAAACTGGCTAATATCCTGTTCACCCGCTCTCTGGCTAAACGACTAGAGGGTGCGTGCGTTAACGACTGTTCAGAACGCTTTAAGCTAATAAAAGGAACGTTTCCATATAAGCCGCGCTACGGATCGACTTGTCTTCCAGGAACAGGTGTGACGACGTATTCCCTCCACCCCGGGGTCGTCCAGACGGATTTATATCGTCATCTGCCCGGGCCTCAACTGGCTGTCGTCAGACTCGTCACGCCGTTCACCAAATCGTCTGTCCAGGGAGCGCAGACCAGCATTTACTGCGCGGTGGAGCCATCACTGGAGAAAGAGAGCGGCGGCTACTACAGGTACGCTAAAAGGGCGGCCGCTAAACTGCAGCTTAGCTCAGATTTATTATTAAGTGTTACTGTTGAGGAGCTCTCAGGAAGGAAACCTGCTCCTGCAGGGCCAGACTGAATGAATGAAGGAGAAAACGTGCATGAGTTTCTTATCGTGTGAGTGTGTGTGTGTGTGTGTGTGTGTTTTCTTGCAGAGACTGCGCTCCTGCAAACTGCTCAGCAGCCGGGAAAGACGACAAGCTGGCGCAGGAGCTGTGGGAACTGACCTGTCGGATGCTCGCAATAACCTGGGAATGAGACGCGTCAAATGAAATCCTCAAAATTCAATTTCACTGTTACTTTACCGGCTGCTGCAATATTTCTAGAGAAATGGTGGACAAATCAAGAGTTTTCTTGATTTGTCATATCACCTAAACTCACAGATGTGGCACTATCCATCAGCTCCAAGTCGGACTGAGGGAGAAGAGACGGCAGCCATGTTGATTGGAGTGCAGTTTCTTGTACTAATATTTTGATATATCTGCCATCGTTAGCTGAGTTGTTCAAGTATCAGCCAAGTATTGATAAAGAGAAAAGTTTGAATGATTAATTTGCAGAATAAAGTTCCTGAAGCAGAATCAAATGCCTGTTGATTGATTGATGTCTTGGGATCCATTCTGTACCCTGAAACTGATTTTAATGTGAATGTTTTTGGCATCGGCCTGAAACGTTCTTTGTAATATAAAGCAATGAGAGAGACGTCCCGCATAGTTCCCTCTGTTGTTGGATCCAGCGCTTTCATCGAAATGAAATGAAAGTTCCTGCTTGCCCCCCAAAAAATGGAAATGATCAGTCTTTTTGAGGTTACCCCGTTTCTTTTCACCTTTTTGTTGTGGACCTCCGTCTCCCTGCGCACATGCTCGTTCACTCTGGTTTCCCCAAATGTTTTTGAAAGCACCGCAGCTTTTAAGTGTTCGGCAGTGCTTCGGCGTCTCGTTGCTGCCTTGGTTAGGCAAGTCAAATTTACAAACCCGGTGTGGCTCCAGGCACCATGTCGATCAGTGGCAGATAACAAGCACTCCCAGCAATACGGCTCGCAGTGCTCCTCGGACCCTGCTAGCCGGGGGTACCGCTAGTAGTTGGTAACATGAAAGTAATGGACAAATCCTCTTCCTGGTTGTGACAGGCTAGCTAGCTAGCTTCGGAGTTGTCGGCCCTTTTTTTTTAAACAATGTCCAGCTTTTCTTGAAAAGTTTCATTTTGAATACAGTCACGTTGCCGTAGGCTGCTAGAGGGCCCTGGTGACACCAACTCCAAATCTCATTGGTTGAAGCAACCTTTATTTTATGTTAAGAGTGCCTGCAAAAACAGATTTCTTTGACTTTGACCCTGCCTGGCAACAAATGATGGCTGAAATGTGATTGGATGAATGCTTTAATATGAAAATACATGTCTGGAAGCAGCACAACCATTGCAAAAGCAATGAAAGGAAATGGACAGACCATTTGGAATTATTTAATAAATTTTCATGGACAACATATAATTAACATTAGTCTGTGATTCAGATATTTTTAGGCCAGCAGAGAAGGCCCCAGATGCTCTCCAACAGCCCCACCCTCTACCCCTCATTCAGTATCAAGTTTAATCCCTGATAAAACCATCAATAATCTAAATTTTTAATTTGTAGGATGAGTGCAGCAGGTGTTCGATGTTATTTATTTCATATCTGTTGTCCTGATATTTTTAAATATGCCATCGTTAGCTGAGTTGCTCAACAATTATCAGCCAAGTATTGATAAAAGGGAACAGTTTGAAGGATTTATTTGCAGAATAAAGTTCCCAATGTATAATTAAATGCATATTGATTGATTGTTGTGTTTGGGTCCATTCTGTACCCTTAAACTGATTTTAAAATGAAAGTTTCTGGCATCGGCTTGAAAGGTTATTTGTAATATAAACTAAAAGTAGGTGCTAGTTTATGACCTGATACAGCAGGGGTCGCAACCTAAAGCATGACATGCGAGGGTGTCTAGTTAAAAAATATCTTATTGTATTGTATTTGTAAGGCATTAACTAAAACACACAGCTGGCTGGCGCTGTAGCACTGCATATCTTTCGGCTGAGCGAAGCGATTAGAGTTGTTTGTCCTTCGTAGGACACCGTAGGTTACTGCCTTTTTCCAGAGGACGTCATGTTTCGATCAGTTTTCTAATAGTGAAACAAGGAAATTGAACCATTCACGGACAGAGAATCCATGGAAGCTTTCCTATCGACTGCGGTAGGTTTTGTGCGTGTCCTACACAACACTGATAGTACATTGTCCTGCTCTTTCTCCTGCGCTATTGTCTGTTTGTTTTTTAGGCTCTGTGAAGCTAAAACCTAGTTATAGATGTGCACTCTGACGTATACGGTTAACTAAGGCACTTGGTGCTTAAGTGAACATATTTAAATACCGCAAAAAAACTCTAAAAACAGAAATTAAAAATGATTTTTTTAAAGAAGTAAGTGTTGGCGCTCTTGGCTTGAGTATATTGTAATGTGGTACGGGTCATGTAAATTTGTAAAAGGTTGCCGATCCCTGTGATACAGTCTGCCGAAAGAAGAGTCAGGTCAGATTAAAAAGCCTTACTTTTATCAACATTTGCCCTCGTTTTATCCTGACGTCCGAATAACGCTATTTGTGGTTAATAACTGAAATGCCTTCAAATTACTTCTGTGTGTCCCAGGAGAAGAGGTATCCAGAAACTGAGCTTCATTAATCGAAAACCGGGTAATCAGCCCAAACCAGCAGACAAAGGGAAATTCCAAAAAAACAGGCAGAGTTCAAAAACTAGATTAACCGGGCAGACGAGTCCAACGGGGAATGCACACAGGCGGAATCCACAAAACAGGCAGGTTTACTAGTGCGGGAAAGTATGAGGATGTCTTTAAACAATCTGGCAGAGGACTGAACAGAGACTAAATACTGAGGCGCTGACGTGCAGAGCATGTGGCATAAATCAACAGATGACAGGGAGACGTCATGTTAGGAACATAGATATTTGCGAGTCAGATTAGACGGCTGCCGTGACACTGACTGTGGGGAGTTGATGAAGACAATAAATCACAGGTAACTCTTGATTCTGCTTTATGCATCAAACAAGTGTCTTTACTGACCGAGCTACCAAAACAAAAATGTAATGTTTAATGATAATTAAAAAAAAGTGAAAAATAGACAGTTCTGAGGAGAAAGTGCAGTGGATTTATTTGGGGGCTTCTTCCTGATTGTGCCGGGAAAAGATTTGAAGCTTCAAAGCCTCAAATAAAGAGCTTACTGGTTCCATCTAGTGGTTAGCTGCTGTCATAGCAACGATAAACTGACACTGGTGCCATCTAGTGATTAGCTGCTCTCATAGCAACGATAAACTGACAAATGATTCCCACATCTTGTTGATACTGTGGCGCTCAATACTGCCACCTGGTGGATCTTGGAAATCATCACTAGGTTTCAGCAACATTAAACCGACTTCCTGGACGATGCGTGTAAGATCTAACACATATCAAAGCTGGATCTGGTTCCAGTTCATACTCCAGATCTGGCACCTGTAGGAATATTTCCAACTTTTTCCTTGATCGATTGGATGATTATTAGTTGTGTCTTACATGTAATCAGCTTCAATGAAACAAGATCCAGGGTCACCTATATTGTGTGTGTATTCATTTACACATTGAACT
The DNA here is from genome assembly GCF_040956055.1 of Brachionichthys hirsutus. Lineage (NCBI taxonomy): Eukaryota > Metazoa > Chordata > Actinopteri > Lophiiformes > Brachionichthyidae > Brachionichthys > Brachionichthys hirsutus. The sequence continues at coordinate 63,962 of NW_027180549.1, read as the reverse complement.
TGGACTAATCGCTCACAATGGACCATAAATGTGTTCACTGAAGTCCTTCATCTCCATGGACACGGATGCAATCAATCATTAATGTTTAATAAAGAGCAGAAGCAGGCTTTAAGATCAACCACAATTGACGCCATCACTAGGGAAACGGTATGGATATAGGGATACACTGAGTTGTGACAAATTTGGACTGATTTATACAACTACTGTACTTTCAGCTTGTCCCCTGAGGGGTCGCCACAGCAAACCAACCTCCTCCACTTCACCCTGTCCTTTGCATTGTCCTCCCCAACACCAGCCACTCTCATGTCCTCCCTCACTACATCCATGTATCTTCTTCCGGGTCGACCTCTAGCCCTGTTCCCATCTCTCCTCTGGACATGTCCAAACCATTGAAGCCTGTCCTCTCTGACCTTATCTCCAAAACATCTAACCTTCACTGTCCCTCTTATTGTCTCATTTCTAATCCTATCTAACCTGGTCACTCCCAAGGAGAAACTCAGCATCTTCATCTCCGCCAGCATTCCGCCAGTTCTCTAAATTCTCCTCTACCTGCTCCCTGCTCATCACAATGTCATCTGCAAAGATCATATTCCAATGAGCTTCCTGTCTCACTTCATCTGTTAGTCTAATACAGTTTAATTTACATTCAATCCTGGACGGCTTGAAAACAGAGATGCTGACAGGATGATGCAGTAAATATTTTTGATTTGTCCTTTTCAGTGATGTTCAGTCACAATGGAAGAAGCTGAAGACGGTATTGCAGTGGTTGGAATTGGGTGCAATTTGCCCGGCGGTAAGCTGGAGCTTCTTTCTTTGACTATATATAGAAGATGCAGAGTAGTCTATTGCCACATATTATCTATCTATCTATCTATCTTTCCAACACAGGAGAAGGGCTTGATAACTTCTGGAAGGTTCTGTTAGAAGGGAGGAACTGCTCTGTGCCCATTCCAAGAGAGAGATTTGACATATCCATCTGGTATGACCCTGATGACAACAAAGTTGGTAAATCCCGCACAGCCAAGGCTGCACTTATTGACGGGTATGTTCTTTAAAGCATATTAATTACACGATTTAGATACCTTTATTTATTCCTTTGGTTAGATTGGGTTTCGGCATATTTCAGACATCCACCTAATCACATGCATAGAGTATATTTCTTCCCTTTAAATTGTTACTGAATCAACTAAGAATTTTCTTGTTTCTCTTCGCGCTAAAAAAAATAGTTTGAACAGAAATGCTGACGTCAAACAAATAAATCACCAGAAAACCATATATTTCAATGATTTTCAGAGTTCTGAGCTGAATTCAAATTTAGTGCTCTCTGCTCGAGATTTGATGTAATGATTTGAATGATTTCAGGTTCAATGAATTTGACCACAAGTTCTTCGGCATCACTGACAGTGAGGTGGAACAAATGGACCCTCAGCAGAAGCAGCTGCTTCAGTGCGTCTACAGGGCTTTAGAGAATGCTGGAATTCCAATGGAGAATGCCAGTGGGACCCGGACAGGAGTGTTTTTTGGTAAATCAATAATTATGTGTTGGTATTGCTTTAATGTGGTGTAATATCAGGAATGTTGACTCCATTTCGACTGAAATACACGTAAGTTTATTCAGGTTGATACATTTTTTTCCAACAATTGATTCTCTATCTAGTTTTATTACAGTACCCTCAATTATATAACTGATCAGAGATCAACAACAACAGCCAGGTTTTATTGCGCTTCTATTGCAGGTCTAATGAACAGAGATTATGAGACAACTGCTGTACATGTGCACCCAAGTGTGATCAACCACTGGACAGGCACAGGACTGGCTTTGAGTATTGCAGCAAACAGAGTGTCTTTCATTTTCAACTTCACTGGACCGTCACTAGCCATAGACTGTGCCTGCTCATCGTCGCTCGTAGCGCTTCATCTTGCCTGCCAGTCCATTAAACAAGGTGTGTATCATGAACCACGGTGGGAAGCAGTGCTGCGGCATCATGGTTTAATCGCAAAGGTGGATTTTATTGGTCAAGGTTATAAAATCTGTGTCTTCTTGTCAGGCGATTGTGACATGGCTGTTTGTGGAGGAGTCAACTGCATAATAGAACCAAGAGTGTTTGTTGCTCTCAGTAAGGCAAAGATGATCTCACCTGATGGGACGACCAAAGCCTTTTCCAACAGGGCAGATGGTTATGGCAGAGGTGAGGGCTGTGGGGTTGTTCTGCTGAAGCCTCTGGAAAGGGTAAGATTATGCTGAGTAATAAAATATTTCAACTTTGTCCCTATGTCCTCGTGGCTAATTGACATGATATAACTACTACTGTACCTTCTACTTGTCCCATGAGGGGTCGCCACAGCAAATCAACCTTCTCGATTTCACCCTGTCCTTTGTATTGTCCTCCCCAACACCAGCCACTCTCATGTCCTCCCTCACTACGTCCATGTGTCTTCTCCTGGGTCGACCTCTAGCACTGTTCCCTGGCAGTTCCACCCTCAACATCCTTCTACCGATATAGTCCGTATCTCTCCCCGGGCCATGGCCAGTCGAAGTCTGTCCTCTCTGACCTTATCTCCAAAACGTCTAACCTTCACTGTCCCGCGTCAGAATCAGAATCAGAAGTAGTCTTTTTCCAAGTGTTAAACGTTTCCGGTTCTGACAGACACATCTCACAACACAAGTGTCAATGAGGGTTCAAAGTCTAGGAATTTTCCTCACTGAAATCGCGCAACATGTAACAGTAATGACTAAGTTACAAAAACATACGAGTACAGAACACATAAAAAAAACAGCTAAATGTTCATGATTCCGAGACTGATTTCTAATCCTATCCAACCTGGTCACTCCCAAAGAAAACCTCAGCGTCTTCATATCAGCCACTTCTAGCTCCACTTCCTGTCTTTTCCTCAGCGCCACTGTCTCTAAGCCATACATCATGGTTGGCCTGACCACTGAGGCCAGTATTGACGTGATATAACTAAGCATATTAAATGTTAAAAGGTCTGAAAAAGACTCACAAATGTCAGCAGATCCCTTGCTTCTATTATTTCTGTACTGCAAGCAATTTGTCATGATGTAGACAAAGACTAAAAAACAAATTTTTCAATACTCTTGTTGCTACACAGGCTATACAAGATCACGACCATATATGGGGTATCATCAGCAAAACAGCCGTCAACCAAGATGGACACTCAGTGACTCCAATCACCAAACCCTCCATGACACAACAAGAGGAACTCCTGCGAAGGATCTACTCAGAGACAGACTTAGCAAAGGTCCAGTACATTGAAGCACATGGGACTGGAACCCCAATTGGAGACTCAACAGAGGCAGGAAGCATCTCAAATGCAATTGCTAAAGCCAAACCTCCTGGTTCAGAGACACTTCGGATTGGCTCTGTGAAGAGCAACATTGGACATACAGAATCTGCCGCTGGAGTGGCTGGACTCATTAAAGTTCTGCTCATGATGAAGCATGAGACCATTGTTCCCTCAGCGTTCTACTCTGAGGAGACTGCCAGTGTAGATGCCAAAGCACTGAATATCAAAATTCCTAAGGAAGCAGAAAAGTGGGAATCCTCAGGGGAAAGGATTGCAGGAGTGAACAATTTTGGCTTTGGGGGAACAAACGCACACGCCATTGTCAAACAGCACAAACAGTCTTGTGTTGGGAAAAAGCATAATGAAAAAAGTGCAAAGTACTTTGTTATGTCAGCAAATTCACCAAAGTCTCTTACTCTAATGATGGAAGACACCATTAAACAGCTTGATAAAGGCAGCAAAGTTGATCTAGATTCTTTGTTGTACACATCAGCTTGTAGGAGGAGCCATCGAAAACATAAATACAGGAAGGCCATAGTGGTATCGTCTTTAGTTGATCTGAAAGAGAAGTTAAGGGCCACTGTAAGCAAAAATGCTCAACCATCTTACTTAGACGCAAGGTTAGTGTATGTCTTTTGTGGAAATGGAGTAACCTACCATGGCATGTGCAAAGAACTCCTAAAACATGAGCCTGTCTTCAGGGATAAAATCCAAGAGATTGCTAAACTTTTCCAAAGACGAAGCACATTGAACATCTTGGAAACACTTGAGAGCGAGTTTGAGCACTGTGAATTCAAAATGCCATATGTTGCCCAGCCTCTCCTCTTTGCTCTCCAAGTTGGCATCGCCACCTTACTCAGACATTGGGGTGTCAATCCAGATGCGATACTTGGACACTCTGTTGGCGAAGTTGCAGCTGCACACTGTTCTGGACTTTTGTCTCTTGAAGATGCCATTAAAGTGATTTATTTCCGCAGCACTCTCCAGAACAAAGTTACCGGAGGGAAAATGCTTGTGATCAGCAACATGGCTGTGTCAGAGGTAGCTGCTCATCTTCCTCGCTTCTCTGGTAAAATTTGCATTGCTGCTTTCAACAGCCCTCAGTCCTGCTCCCTCTCGGGTGATGCAGAAGTAATTGAGGGCTTCTACAAAGAGCTAAGTACCTCAGTTAATAGTCATAACCTGTTCCTTCGGGTACTGGATGTCAATGCTGCTTACCATAGCAGCATGATGGACCCAATTCTGCCAGAAATAGTGGAAACAATTGGCTCTTTACAGGTGAATGATACTGAATCGACGTTGTTCTCGACAGTGACAGGCAAGGAAGTCCAGCAGGGTGATTTCTGCTCAGGGGAATACTGGGCAAGAAACATTCGTGAGCCTGTAGCTTTTGAGCAGGCAGTAAAGTCAGCTGCAAAAGGAAAGAAGAATGCAGTTTTTTTGGAAATTGGGCCAAGAAGAGCATTGCAAAGAAACATCATGGAATCTCTAGGCAATGAAACTGATGTTCTTGCATCTCTGCAGCCAGAGAAAGATCATGAAACAATAATATCTGTTGTCTCCAAGCTGTTCGAACAGGGGGTCCATGTAAATTGGAACACCTTCTACAAAGGCCATGAGGCATTGCCATTACCAATCCCAAAATACCAGTTTGATTGCTCAGACAGAGATGTCGTTATTGGAGCAGCACAGAACAGCAAAGGGGGTAGCCATCCCATTCTTTGTCAAACAGGAAGTGAGAGTAATGTTTTCAGCTGTGATCTGATGTCTGACTCTTCTTTCTTCCTGAAAGAACACAAACACAATGGTGTACCCATCATCCCTGGTGCCTTCTATGCTGAGTTGGGTTTGGCTGCATTTATGGAAAGTGCCAAACCAAAAGTGCCACTCAGGTCAGTGCAGCTCAGTGTCAGCTTTCACAGTCCATTTGTTTTAAGCCTGAACTCGCCTGAGATGAAGGTACAACTTGAGCAAACAAAGGAAGAAACTCTGTTCAAGGTACGTTCCCCATCTGCATTGTATGCATCAGGCACAGTGGTTTCAAAGAAAGAGCGGTTGATTGAGGAGCAGTGTATTTCACTAAGCTCCATTTACAAAAGATGCAAATTAGTGGTGAGCGCCGAGGAACTCTATTGGTTTCTTTCTCAAGGAGGCTTTCAGTATGGAGATGTCTTCCAGAATAAGATGGACGTACATTATGGAGCAGATCTTAGGGAAGCCTATGCAAATGTCAGAGTTCCAGAAGAGCTGCAGTCTCAGCTACATGACTACTGCATTCATCCTGTAATGTTGGATTTTCTGATGCAGCTTCTTCCAGTTACAGTAGAGCATGCTTTTGCTGGTAGACCAGGCTTTCCTGCCAAAATAGGCAGTTTGACCGTGTTTGAACCATTGCAAGATGAAATGATTGTCTATCTGCGAGCAATTAATGTGGACGATGATCAATTTGAGGTTTGTGGCTGCTTTGCAGATAAGGAAGGAAGAGTTTTGGTTGAGGTTAAGCATGTGATAGTCAAGTTCCTTGACAGTCGCGCCCAAGTAGTTGAGGAGTACTTTTACCATAATGCCTTTAATGTCATTCCTGAAAGCACCCCATCTTCATCTCCTCCTAAAGCCTTGGTCTTCTGTGACCACATAGGGATTTCTGAAGGCCTTCAACAATATTTGGACTCGAAGTCTCGGTATGTTTCCTTCACACATGCAAAAGATATCCTGAGCCACGGGTTTCCTTCTCTGTTGGCAAATGTCAATATAACAGATATTGAGAAAAACTTTGATGAGGTCTTGTTTTTGTGGGGCAAAGAGAACCTCACATCACTTGCAGCTGATCTTGTCCTGGAGAATTTGGTGAACTGCTGTGAGATTTTTCGTCAAATAGTTCATGAGCTAAAGCAAATTCACTTCCCACACTCCATCAGAGCTGTAACATACTGCTCATCCGACATCACGGTGGATCATGTAAGTCCAGGTTTTGCTGTCATAGGTATGACAAGGTCATTTGCTGCAGAGATACCAGAGCTTTCATTTCAGTTGATTGATATAAGCACTACATCTGCTGAGGACATCGCAGCTCTTTCTGAAGTGCTAAGATCATGTCCTTGCAACCAGTACCCAGAGTTGGTCATAAAAGACGGGCAGATTCTAAAACCGTACATTGTCCGTACTCCACCTGGAATCATTGACACGTCTGAAGAAATCTTTTCCTCTACAATGCCTGAGCCCTGCGTCCTTCAGACGCTAGATGCACATAAGATGATTCAACTCAGTGGCATTCTCCTTGAGGAGGAAACCCAACAAATAAATGACAAATCAGTTGAGATTCAGCTCACCAAGATATGCGTTCACTCATCTGATTACTTCCCTGTAAGTGCATCACATCTCAAATTTGGCCATACACTCTACTGGAACAAACACTCCTCCCAGACCCACAATCTCCTTGCTCTTGATTTTAATGGTGTTGTTACTGCAGTTGGAAAAGATGTCAGGAAACTGAAAGTTGGAGACTATGTTGCTTCCTGTTATCCTGTGGTAGCAGCCAGCAAAGTCAAAGTTCCAGAGGATGTGTGCTACAGCACCAAGCGGTTCCCATTCCTTGAAAGGGCACCCTGTGTTTCCTACTTCGTACTAGCATGGGAGATTCTGCATCGAGCCTTGCCCAGAACCCGACATAATCTAGGAATCATTTCCTCCATGCCGGATTCTGCTCTGGCCAAAATCTTGGAACTCACCTCTTGCAAGTCAGGCTGGAATGTGATTGGTGGCACACAATGCAATGGCTCTTTTGTTGGTGTAAATCAAATAGATGCATTTGTCATCTTACCTCCATTTGATGAATCTTTGATTGCTAAGATTTGCAACATTCCTGGTGTCCAACATGTTGTCTTGATTTGTGAATCTCAGTGTATTCTTGCTAAAGATGTGCTCCAAATCGTAAAGGAAAGTGTTCATGTGCAGACAATTCAAATGCCAGTCATTCTACAAAAAGGGTTCTTGAGCGTACAAAGGCCACACATTTACCAGTGGCTGAAGTCCTTGGCCTTGAGCGAGACGTTTTACCTGGAAAGCGTGATCTTTCAAAGTGTGAAAACTGAAAACATCAAGGGACTTAATTCGGAGAAACCACAATCTTATTTTAACTCAAAGGAGTTGGTTGTTGTGGCTTTGGATAAAGATGTCGATGGTGACCTCTCTGAGATCCCACTGCTTCAAACAAAAAAACAGCTTTTCCGAAAGAGGGCAGTATACATTGTGGCAGGTGGTCTATCTGGTTTGGGATTCGAAACCATCAAGTTCATCTCCCAAAGAGGTGCTGGGTATGTTGTTATACTCTCAAGGAGTAAGCCCACACCAGAAGTGGAGCAACAGATCCATAAGGTGGAGAAACATTGTGGAAATGTCATCACTGCCATAGAGTGTGACGTATCTGTGTCTGAGTCTGTGCACAAAGTTATCAGTGTTATTGGTCAGAAATTCCCTTCTTGTCCAGTCAGAGGGGTGTTTCACAGTGCTGTTGTCTTGCATGATGGGATGATTGAGACCCTTGACAGGTCTCTTTATGAGAAAGTCCTCAAACCCAAAGTGAATGGTGCATTGAATTTGCACCTTGCAACACAGCACTGTCAATTGGATTATTTTGTGTGTTACTCGTCCATCTCGGCTTTCCTGGGAAATGCATCACAAACCAATTATGCAGCAGCCAACACATTCCTCGATATGTTCTGTCAGTATCGGCGCAAGCTTGGCCTGCCTGCACAGTCCATCAGCTGGGGTGCTCTCAACCTTGGTCTCCTTTTGAATAAGGAGCTCTTCCAGAGATTTTTGGAGGCAAAGGGAATGATGGTTCTTGATGTGGCTGAGATTTCTAAAAGTCTGGAGCAATGCCTCTTGCTCAATCGACCTCATCAGGTTGTTTGCAGGTTTAATTTCAGGAACATCCGGTATAGCCTCCTCTCCCAAAATGTGGCCCTAAGCCTGCGTCTGTCTGCATTGGTGGAAGAGGCTTTCCAAAAGTCCAAGGAGACAGATTCTGAAAATGAACAAAGTGAACATGTTTCACCAAAAGAGTACACCATCTCTCTGCTCAGTGAAACCATCGGCATTGGTAAAAGTGATCTTAAAGATGAAACACCTCTTTCATCATTGGGCATTGACTCGATGCAGGCCATGACTCTGCAGAATCGCATCTTTCAGGAGAGGTTTGTGAATGTTCCTTTGGTGAAACTGTTGGACCCCAATGCCACTCTATCAACAGTTATAGCTGTGCTGACTGAGGGAGATGAAGGTGAAACTTTAAGAGACGACCGAGAGTCTCTTTCAGTCGGAGACATGACTGCGCTTTCTGCTAGATTGTAAAAAAGTACAAAAGATTTTGTCATTGAATTCAATAGCGAGCACTTGTAAAATAACACCATCCTTGCAATAATGGCAGATGGTCATAGTGCTTCCTTTTTATTTTGCTGTCTTTATTGTAAATGAATAGCTGTATTCTTTTGGGTATTGTATGTTGAATATGCATTGTTATTTTACCCACTGTTTTGGATACGTGCCCAGTTTTCAATATTTCATTGTGTTTTGGGAAATGTTCATAAAGAAGACATGGAATTCATTGGTTGGTAAATTCTCATCTATGTAAATTAAGAAGATTGTTTTCTATTAATTTACTTAAGTTCGATGAATTTGTAACTTTAAAGCTCATCTGTAAATATCTGTGTCTGTAAAGTTGTGTTCACATAATGCTGAAGTCAGATGATCTTATCTGTTTATTTTACTCCTCTCTCTTGGTTCATGGACAGAAGCTATCACTGCCAGCTCAGTGATACTGAGGGATTATTAACACTTTTATAATGATGATGGATAAAAGCATGGTATACACTACTCTGGTATAGGCTATAAAGGTTAATTTGGGGGTGTTTATAACTAGTGAGACTTTTGATCTGTTCTCCATTAATGTTTTACAGTTTGCAAAACTGTCTCATGACCTTAGAGGACATTATCATCACGAGGGCATGAAAGCAAATGTCATAAAATACATGCTGAGATCTCTTGTGTTCGTGTTTATGTCTTTCCATCAACAGCATTTTTATTTCTTCCAATGCCAATATTTCTTCATGCAGCAAATACAAAACAAAACAATATAAATTCATTTTTGTTTTCAGGAAAAAATATTTTATGATAGAATTGGGTTTTTTTGCCTCTTCATGACACACAAAACAACTTGCTATTTTGTGATGAACACCTTGTCACATCTGACCTTCCAGGAGTCTGATTGGTGGAACTGGGTCAGTAAGCTGATTCAGGTCACCTGGTTTTGTGTAAAAATTAGCATGTCTCGCTCTGCTATCTGCTAATATGTAAAATACATGTATTTTTAGTCATTACTTTTGTGTTCCCTTTTCTTTTGTTCAGGCCAGTCTCTAACAAATTTGATTTTAAATTTACAACACTTTCTTGTAAGGAGCTGTAAAAGTGTTTTTTCATAAAGTATTTTGTGGCACCTGCCCATCCTGTTTTCCTTAGTTTTGTATTTTGTCTTCCAATAAAGATTTGTTAAAACCTTTCCTTTAGTCTACATCTCTGTATTTTAGGGTCCACTCTCTCGTAAGTCATCACAACAAATGAAGAAAGATTAAGAAAATAAGAGGAGGTAAGTAAACTGATTAATTTAGATCTTGTTCATTACCAACATGTGTAAAGACAATCAGACTTATCAAACAGTTTATCAAATTTTATTCATCTCCGGAAAGGTGCAGATGGTTACACAAGAAACTCTTGATAGACGACTAACAGAGATAGAAAATAGACTGAGAGCTTTCTGAGATTAGGGAACAAATTAAAAGTGACAGTCCTATAGGTGGTGGTGGATCAATCTCTCAACAGTTTGAACAGTTTGATGTCAGAATAAAGTTCCTAAAGCAGAATGAACTGCCTGTTGATTGATTGTTGTCTCCGGGTCCATTCTGTACCCCGAAACCGATTTTAATATGTAGGTTTTTGGCATCTGCCTGAAACGTTCTTTGTAATATAAAGTAAAGGTAGGCACTAATTTATGACCCGATACAGTCTGCCTTAAGAACCCAGTGGGTACCGACTGGGAGTCGATATCGGTCAGATCAGATAAACAAGCCTTACTTTAATCAACGTTTGCCCTCGTCTTGTCCTGACGTCATGAATTGAGCGTAATAAAGCAATTTGTGGTTAATGGCTGAAATGCCCTCAAGTTACTTCTGCGACTCCAGGTAAGTTTACACAGGTAACTTTTGATTCTGCTTTATGCATCAGACAAGTGTCTTTACTGACCGAGCTACCAAACCAAAAATTTAATGTTTTTAATTCTCCTGAGGTTTCAGCAGCATTAAACCGACTTCCTGGACGATGCATGTAAGATCTAACACATATCAAAGCTAGATCTGGATCCAGTTAAAATTCCAGATTTGGCACCTGTAGGAATATTGCCAACTTTTTCCTTGATCGATTGGATGATTATTAGTTGTGTCTTACATGTGATCAGCTTGACTGAAACAAGATCCAGGGTAAACTCTATTGTGTGTGTATTCATTTACACATTGAACTTGGTCTAATCATTCGCAAGGGACCATAAATGTGTTCACTGAAGTCCTTCATCTCCATGGACACGGATGCAATCAATCATTAATGTTTAATAAAGAGCAGAAGCAGGCTTTAAGATCGCCCGCAAGAGCTAGAGTGACGCTGTGACCGGGGAAACGTGTGAACGGTATGGATATAGGGATGCACTGACTTGTGACAAATGTGGACTGATTACAGTTTAATTTACATTAAATTCTGGACGGCTTGAAAACAGCGATGCTGACAGGATGATGCAGTAAATATTTTTGATTTGTCCTTTTCAGTGATGTTTAGTCACAATGGAAGAAGCTCAAGATGGTATTGCAGTGGTTGGAATTGGATGCAATTTTCCCGGCGGTAAGCGGGAGCTTCTTTCTTTCTCTTTTTTTTTATATATATATTTGTTGTATTTGTTTGTTTATTTCGAATATGTTAACATAACAATTATGCAAAACACAGAAAGAATATCAGAATAAATCTGGCAAAAGGAAACAAATATGAAACGAATCATAGAACATAAACAAAACATATCTGAAAAGGGGTGAGAAGAAGTAAAACTTATTTACTTCCACCCCCTCTTATACTGTAATTGATCAAATGTACGCGTATACACAGTATACAAACATCCAACCACGCATCACCTTATTTGTTACTGTTATGCCTAATTTTCCACCAATTTCAATCTGCAACTGCGTGTTTAACATGCACAAATAACATGAACTTTGTCTTGCAAACATTTAAAGATAATTTATTACCAATTAACAATATTTATTATATAGCAACCTGAATATTAATGAAAATAAGCCACAAGCGCTTTCTGCATTAGCTACTTTATGATGTCCCTGTTCAGTGATGCTAGTTCATGCTTTAGCCCAGCAATCGATTCATCAGTCCTTATTTGTCTGTATAGTTTTTTGTTTATCTCTGTTATTCCTACAATTACAATCAAATACTTTAAATACCGGCATGTGGTCTGTAATGTCGCCTAGCTAGCTAGAGGTAGGCTAGCCGCCTAGCTCTGTTCTTTCAGTCGGTGTCCCGAAATCAGCATCGTTAAATCAAGGTGGTGTTCAAGCCAAGGGTGGCATCAGTTAGACCAATGTCCGTAATCGGAAATCAGTGACTACTGATATGCAACCACTGATATGGAAAATAGTCCAAAACAGACTACCAAAGCACACAAACTCTCTGCAAGCTGTTCTCAACCTCCTTCCTCCTCCCTCTATCTGGTTGGAATATTTATTTTTGTTGCATTGACAGATCTGGCTTTTACTATTTTTTTCTGTCAGGCCTTTGTTAAATTATAAATGAAATTGTATTTAAGGATATTTATTTTTTTCAAATGAACTTTGAAATGATCATAATTTCCTGAAACGATGTTTCTCCTGATTTAAAGGAGCTATTAAATATCATATATTATTTATCTATCTATCTTTCCGACACAGGAGAAGGGCTTGATAACTTCTGGAAGGTTCTGTTAGAAGGGAGGAACTGCTCTGTGCCCATTCCAAGAGAGAGATTTGACATATCCATCTGGTATGACCCTGATGACAACAAAGTTGGTAAATCCCGCACAGCCAAGGCTGCACTTATTGATGGGTATGTTCTTTAAAGCATATTAATTACACGATTTAGATACCTTTATTTATTCCTTTGGTTAGATTGGGTTTCCGCATATTTCTTCCCTTTAAATTGTCACTGAATCAGTTGAATGTTTCCAGGACTAAGACTTTTCTTGTTTCCTTTGGTGCTACAAAAATATATATGAATAGAAATGCTGACGTAAAACTAATAAATCATCAGCAATTGCAATGGACGATTATAGATACCAGAAAACCGAGCTGAATTCAACTTTTGTGCTCTCTGCTCGAGATTTGATGTAATGATTTGAATGATTTCAGGTTCAATGAATTTGACCACAAGTTCTTCGGCATCACTGACAGTGAGGTGGAACAAATGGACCCTCAGCAGAAGCAGCTGCTTCAGTGCGTCTACAGGGCTTTAGAGAATGCTGGAATTCCAATGGAGGATGCCAGTGGGACCCGGACAGGAGTGTTTTTTGGTAAATCAATAATTATGTGTTGGTATTGCTTTAATTTATGCGTAATATCAGGAATGTTAACTCCATTTCGACTGAAATACATGTAAGTTTATTCAAGTTGATAAAAAAACATTTCCAACAATTTGATTCTCTATCTAGTTTTATTACAGTACCCTCAATTATATAACTGATCAGAAATCAGAAAGAACAACAACCAGGTTTTATTGCACTTTTATTGCAGGTCTAATGAACAGAGATTATGAGACAAATGCTGCACACATGCACCCAAGTGTGATCAACCACTGGACAGGCACAGGACTGGCTATGAGTATTGCAGCAAACAGGGTGTCTTTCATTTTCAACTTCACTGGACCGTCACTAGCCATAGACTGTGCCTGCTCATCGTCGCTCGTAGCGCTTCATCTTGCCTGCCAGTCCATTAAACAAGGTGTGTATCATGAACCACGGTGGGAAGCAGTGCTGCGGCATCATGGTTTAATCACAAAGGTGGATTTTATTGGTCAAGGTTATAAAATCTGTGTCTTCTTGTCAGGCGATTGTGACATGGCTGTTTGTGGAGGAGTCAACTGCATAATAGAACCAAGAGTGTTTGTTGCTCTCAGTAAGGCAAAGATGATCTCACCTGATGGGACGACCAAAGCCTTTTCCAACAGGGCAGATGGTTATGGCAGAGGTGATGGCTGTGGGGTTGTTCTGCTGAAGCCTCTGGAAAAGGTAAGATTATGCTGAGTAATAAAATATTTCAACTTTGTCCCTATGTCCTCGTGGCTAATTGACATGATATAACTACTACTGTACCTTCTACTTGTCCCGTGAGGGGTCGCCACAGCAAATCAACCTTCTCCACTTCACCCTGTCCTTTGCATCTCCCTACCCAACACCAGCCAATGTCATGTCCTCCCTCACTACGTCCATGTGTCTTCTCCTGGGTCGACCTCTAGCCCTGTTCCCTGGCAGTTCCATCCTCAACATCCTTCTACCGATATAGTCCGTATCTGTCCCCGGGCCATGGCCAAAACATCGAAGTCTGTCCTCTCTGACCTTATCTCCAAAACATCTAACCTTTGCTGTCCTGCTTAATTCCTCATTTCTAATCCTGTCCAACCTGGTCACTCCCAAAGAGAACCTCAGCATCTTCATCTCAGCCACTTCTAGCTCCACCTCCTGTCTTTTCCTCAGAACCACTGTCTCTAAGCCATACATCATGGTTGGCCTGACCACTGAGGCCAGTATTGACGTGATATAACTAAGCATATTAAATGTTAAAAGGTCTGAAAAAGACTCACAAATGTCAGCAGATCCCTTGCTTCTATTATTTCTGTACTGCAAGCAATTTGTCATGATGTAGACAAAGACTAAAAAACAAATTTTTCAATACTCTTGTTGCTACACAGGCTATACAAGATCACGACCATATATGGGGTATCATCAGCAAAACAGCCGTCAACCAAGATGGACACTCAGTGACTCCAATCACCAAACCCTCCATGACACAACAAGAGGAACTCCTGCGAAGGATCTACTCAGAGACAGACTTAGCAAAGGTCCAGTACATTGAGGCACATGGGACTGGAACCCCAATTGGAGACTCAACAGAGGCAGGAAGCATCTCAAATGCAATTGCTAAAGCCAAACCTCCTGGTTCAGAGACACTTCGGATTGGCTCTGTGAAGAGCAACATTGGACATACAGAATCTGCCGCTGGAGTGGCTGGACTCATTAAAGTTCTGCTCATGATGAAGCATGAGACCATTGTTCCGTCAGCTTTCTACTCTGAGGAGACTGCCAGTGTAGATGCCAAAGCACTGAATATCAAAATTCCTAAGGAAGCAGAAAAGTGGGAATCCTTAGGGGAAAGGATTGCAGGAGTGAACAATTTTGGCTTTGGGGGAACAAACGCACACGCCATTGTCAAACAGCACAAACAGTCTTGTGTTGGGAAAAAGCATAATGAAAAAAGTGCAAAGTACTTTGTTATGTCAGCAAATTCACCAAAGTCTCTTACTCTAATGATGGAAGACACCATTAAACAGCTTGATAAAGGCAGCAAAGTTGATCTAGATTCTTTGTTGTACACATCAGCTTGTAGGAGGAGCCATCGAAAACATAAATACAGGAAGGCCATAGTGGTATCGTCTTTAGTTGATCTGAAAGAGAAGTTAAGGGCCACTGTAAGCAAAAATGCTCACCCATCTTACTTAGACGCAAGGTTAGTGTATGTCTTTTGTGGAAATGGAGTAACCTACCATGGCATGTGCAAAGAACTCCTAAAACATGAGCCTGTCTTCAGGGATAAAATCCAAGAGATTGCTAAACTTTTCCAAAGACTAAGCACATTGAACATCTTGGAAACACTTGAGAGCGAGTTTGAGCACTGTGAATTCAAAATGCCACATGTTGCCCAGCCTCTCCTCTTTGCTCTCCAAGTTGGCATCGCCACCTTACTCAGACATTGGGGTGTCAATCCAGATGCGATACTTGGACACTCTGTTGGCGAAGTTGCAGCTGCACACTGTTCTGGACTTTTGTCTCTTGAAGATGCCATTAAAGTGATTTATTTCCGCAGCACTCTCCAGAACAAAGTTACTGGTGGAAAAATGCTTGTGATCAGCAACATGGCTGTGTCAGAGGTAGCTGCTCATCTTCCTCGCTTCTCTGGTAAAATTTGCATTGCTGCTTTCAACAGCCCTCAGTCCTGCTCCCTCTCGGGTGATGCAGAAGCAATTGAGAGCTTCTACAAAGAGCTAAGTACCTCAGTTAATAGTCCTAACCTGTTCCTTCGGGTACTGGATATCAATGCTGCTTACCATAGCAACATGATGGACCCGATTCTGCCAGAAATAGTGGAAACAATTGGCTCTTTACAGGTGAATGATACTGAATCAACCTTGTTCTCGACAGTGACAGGCAAGGAAGTCCAGCAGGGTGATTTCTGCTCAGGGAAATACTGGGCAAGAAACATTCGTGAGCCTGTAGCTTTTGAGCAGGCAGTAAAGTCAGCCGCTAAGGGGAAGAAGAATGCAGTTTTTGTGGAAATTGGGCCAAGAAGAGCACTGCAAAGAAACATCATAGAATCTCTAACTAATGACACTGTTGTTCTTGCATCTCTGCAGCCAGGGAAAGATCATGAAACAATAATATCTGTTGTCTCCAAGCTGTTCGAACAGGGGGTCCATGTGAATTGGAACACCTTCTACAAAGGCCATGAGGCATTGCCATTACCAATCCCAAAATACCAGTTTGATTGCTCAGACAGAGATGTCGTTATTGGAGCAGCACAGAACAACAAAGGGGGTAGCCATCCCATTCTTTGTCAAACAGGAAGTGAAAGTAATGTTTTCAGCTGCGATTTGAAGTCTGACTCTTCTTTTTACCTGAAAGAGCACAAACACAATGGTGTACCCATCATCCCTGGTGCCTTCTATGCTGAGTTGGGTTTGGCTGCATTCATGGAAAGTGCCAAACCAAAAGTGCCACTCAGGTCAGTGCAGCTCAGTGTCAGTTTTCACAGTCCATTTGTTTTCAGCCTGAACTCACCTGAGATGAAGGTACAACTTGAGCAAACAAAGGAAGAAACTCTGTTCAAGGTACGTTCCCCATCTGCATTGTATGCATCAGGCACAGTGGTTTCAAAGAAAGAGAGGCTGATTGAGGAGCAGTGTATTTCACTAAGCTCCATTTACAAAAGGTGTAAATCAGTGGTGAGCACCCAGGAATTCTATTGGTTTCTTTCCCAAGGAGGCTTTCAGTATGGAGATGTCTTCCAGAATAAGATGGACGTACATTATGGAGAAGATCTTAAGGAAGCCTATGCAATTGTCAGAGTTCCAGAAGAGCTGCAGTCTCAGCTACATGACTACTGCATTCATCCTGTAATGTTGGATTTTCTGATGCAGCTTCTTCCAGTTACAGTTGAGCATGTTTTTGCTGGTAGACCAGGCTTTCCTGCCAAAATAGGCAGTTTGACCGTGTTTGAACCTTTGCAAGATGAAATGATTGTCTATCTGCGAGCAATTAATGTGGGCCTTGATCACTTTGAGGTTTGTGGCTGCTTTGCAGATAAGGAAGGAAGAGTTTTGGTTGAGGTTAAGCATGTGATAGTCAAGTACCTTGGCAGTCGCTCTCATGTAGTTGAGGAGTACTTTTACCATAATGCCTTTAATGTCATTCCTGAAAGCACCCCATCTTCATCTCCTCCTAAAGCCTTGGTCTTCTGTGATCATATAGGGATTTCTAAAGGCCTTCAACAATATTTGGACTCTAAGTCTAGGTATGTTTCCTTCACACATGCAAAAGATATCCTGAGCCACGGGTTTCCTTCTCTGTTAGCAAATCTCAATATAACAGATATTGAGAAAAACTTTGATGAGGTCTTGTTTTTGTGGGGCAAAGAGAACCTCACATCACTTGCAGCTGATCTTGTCCTGGAGAATTTGGTGAATTGCTGTGAGATTTTTCGTCAAATAGTTCATGAGCTAAAGCAAATTCACTTCCCACACTCCATCAGAGCTGTAACATACTGCTCATCCGACATCACGGTGGATCATGTAAGTCCAGGTTTTGCTGTCATAGGCATGACAAGGTCATTTGCTGCAGAGATACCAGAGCTTTCATTTCAGTTGATTGATATAAGCACTACATCTGCTGAGGACATCGCAGCTCTTTCTAAAGTGCTAAGATCATGTCCTTGCAACAAGTACCCAGAGTTGGTCATAAAAAACGGGCAGATTCTGAAACCGTACATTGTCCGTACTCCACCTGGAATCATTGACACGTCTGAAGAAAACATTTCCTCTGCGATGAATGAGTCCTGCGTCCTTCAGACACTAGATGCACATAAGATGATTCAACTCAGTGGCATTCTCCTTGAGGAGGAGACCCAACAAATAAATGACAAATCAGTTGAGATTCAGCTCACCAAGATATGTGTTCACTCATCTGATTACTTCCCTGTAAGTGCATCACATCTTAAATTTGGCCATACACTCTACTGGAACAAACACTCCTCCCAGACCCACAATCTTCTTGCTCTTGATTTTAGTGGTGTTGTTACTGCAGTTGGAAAAGATGTCAGGAAACTGAAAGTTGGAGACTATGTTGCTTCCTGTTATCCTGTGGTGGCAGCCAGCAAAGTCAAAGTTCCAGAGGATGTGTGCTACAGCACCAAGCGGTTCCCATTCCTTGAAAGGACACCCTGTGTTTCCTACTTTGTACTAGCATGGGAGATTCTGCATCGAGCCTTGCCCAGAACCAGACATAATCTAGGAATCATTTCCTCCATGCCGGATTCTGCTCTGGCCAAAATCTTGGAACTCACCTCTTGCAAGTCAGGTTGGAATGTGATTGGTGGCACACAATGCAATGGCTCTTTTGTTGGTGTAAATCAAATAGATGCATTTGTCATCTTGCCTCCATTTGATGAATCTTTGATTGCTAACATTTGCAACATTCCTGGTGTCCAACATGTTGTCTTGATTTGTGAATCTCAGTGTATTCTTGCTAAAGATGTGCTCCAAATTGTAAAGGAAAGTGTTCATGTGCAGACAATTCAAATGCCAGTCATTCTACAAAAAGGGTTCTTGAGCGTACAAAGGCCACGCATTTACCGCTGGCTGAAGTCCTTGGCCTTGAGCAGAAAGTTTTACCTGGAAAGCTTGATCTTTCAAAGTGTGAAAACTGAAAACATCAAGGGACTTAATTTGGAGAAACCACAATCTTATTTCAACTCAAAGGAGTTGGTTGTTGTGGCTTTGGATAAAGATGTCGATGGTGACCTGTCTGAAATCCCACTGCTTCCAACAAAAAAACAGCTTTTCCGAAAGAGGGCAGTATACATTGTGGCAGGTGGTCTATCTGGTTTGGGATTCGAAACCATCAAATTCATCTCCCAAAGAGGTGGTGGGTATGTTGTTATACTCTCAAGGAGTAAGCCCACACCAGAAGTGGAGCAACAGATCCATAAGGTGGAGAAACAGTGTGGAAATCTCATCACTGCCATAGAGTGCGACGTATCTGTGTCTGAGTCTGTGCACAAAGTTATCAGTGTTATTGGTCAGAAATTCCCTTCTTGTCCAGTCAAAGGGGTGTTTCACAGTGCTGTTGTCTTGCATGATGGGATGATTGAGACCCTTGACAGGTCTCTTTATGAGAAAGTCCTCAAACCCAAAGTGAATGGTGCATTGAATTTGCACCTTGCAACACAGCACTGTCAATTGGATTATTTTGTGTGTTACTCTTCCATCTCGTCTTTCCTGGGAAATGCATCACAAACCAATTATGCAGCAGCCAACACATTCCTCGATATGTTCTGTCAGTATCGGCGCAAGCTTGGCCTGCCTGCACAGTCCATCAGCTGGGGTGCTCTCAACCTCGGTCTCCTTTTGAACAAGGGGCATTTCCAGAGATTTTTGGAGGCAAAGGGAATGATGGTTCTTGATGTGGCTGAGATTTATAAAAGTCTGGAGCAATGCCTCTTGCTCAATCGACCTCATCAGGCTGTTTGCAGGTTTAATTTCAGGAACATCCGGTATAACATCCTCTCTCAAAATGTGGCCCTAAGCCTGCGTCTGTCTGCATTGGTGGAAGAGGCTTTCCAAAAGTCCAAGGAGACAGATTCTGAAAATAAACAAAGTGAACATGTTTCACCAAAAGAGTACACCATCTCTCTGCTCAGTGAAACCATTGGCATTGGTAAAAGTGATCTGAAAGATGAAACGCCTCTTTCATCGTTGGGCATTGACTCGATGCAGGCCATGACTCTGCAGAATCGCATTTTTCGGGAGAGGGGTGTGAATGTTCCCTTGGTGAAACTGTTGGACCCCAATGCCACTCTATCAACAGTTATAGCTGTGCTGACTGAGGGAGGTGAAGGTGAAACTTTAAGAGACGACCGAGAGTCTCTTTCAGTTGGAGACACGACTGCGCTTTCTACTAGATTGTAAAAAGTACAAAAGATTTTGTCATTGAATTCAATAGCAAGCACTTGCAAAATAACACCATCCTTTCAGTAATTTTTTTATTTTGCTGTCTTTATTGTAAATGAATAGCTGTATTCTTTTGGGTATTGTATTTTGAATATGCATTGTTATTTTACCCACTGTTTTAGATACGTGCCCAGTTTTCAATATTTCATTGTGTTTTGGGAAATGTTCGCAAAGAAGACATGGAATTCATTGGTTGGTAAATTCTCATCTATGTAAATTAAGTAGATTTTTTTCTATTTATTTACTTAAGTGCGATGAATTTGTAACTTTAAAGCTCGTCTGTAAATATCTGGGTCTGTAAAGTTGTGTTCACATAATGCTGAAGTCAGATGATCTTATCTGTTTATTTCACTCCTCTCTCTTGGTTCATAGACAAAACATGGACAAAACATTCTTACTTTTTGCTTCAAAGAAACAAATTCATTCTTGTTTTCAGGCCAAAATATTTCATAATATAATATGTTTTTGCCTCTTCATAGCGCAAAAAAACAACTTGCTCTTTTGTGATGACTGCATGCATGTTCAGATCTAAGCTTCCAGGAGTCTGATTCGTGGAACTGGGTCAATCAGGTGATTCGGCTCACCTCGTCTTGTGTCAAAACTAGCGTGTCTCTCCCTGCTAACTGCTAATATGTAAAATAAATTTATTTTTAGTAATTAATTTTGTGTTCTCTCTTTTGTCAAGGCCTGTTTCTAACATTTGATTTTACATTTACAACACATTCGTGTAATGAGGCGTTCCAACCGATGCTGCCATTTTGAACACATTTTATTCACACATCTGAAAAGCAGCTACAATTTTCCCTTGACAACTTTTTCAAAATAAAAATGTAAATCAGCAACATGATTTAACACATGATCAAGCATTTATGCAAAACATTTATTTCACTAACCTACAACTGAATTAACAACAGTAATAAGTTATTGTGCAGCTCTTTAATAGAAAGTTATTAGAATAAAAATCACAAGACTTTCAACACTGCATTCAACATGTGACTGAGCCAAGTGGGTACAAAGAGGGATAACATACAGTATAGTTTCTAACTGCAAAATACAATTACAGGATTTCATAATCAAGAATACAGCAAACAATGAAAAAACTGAAGTGAATTAATATTTGCATAAAAAAAAAACTTTCATGTTCATGATATCAATTAGCCTATACAATTATCCATTATTAACTGCAGTTTGCAAAGTGGCCAGTGTGCTGTTGGGATCCAATAATCTAACCAAAGGTACGTTCACACCCGTCTCCTGAAAAAGTTTATTCTGCAGAGTCATGGCCAGCAGAGAGTCAATGCCCAGTGTCCACAGAGCTGCGTCGTCATCCAGATCATCTACACTCATATTGCTGATGTCACTGACAATGTTTCTCAAACTTTTGTCTGGGGACAATGAAAGCTGAACCCCGGATTCATTTGTCAAATCTTTTAGCTCCATTTCCACCAAAGCAGACAGCCGCTCTCTGAGGGATGCGTTTTGGGAAAGTACATGAACGTTCAGAGTTTTGAAGTTGAACTTGCATATGACTTGTTGTGGCCTGTTCATTAGGAGACACCTTTCAAGAGCCTCGTGAATGTCACACCCATCCATTACCATCATCCCTTTTGCCTCTAGGAAATTTTGGAAATGTTCTCTATTCAATAAGAGACCGAGGTTCAAAGGACCCCAGTTGACGGACTGTCCAGCAAGTCCACGGTTTCTCCGATAATGGCAGAATGTGTCGAGGAAGGAGTTGGCTGCTGCATAATTAGATTGTGATGGATTTCCAATGAAAGAAGAAATGGAGGAGTAGCACACAAAGAAATCCAGTTGGCTGTGAAGAGTTGCATTGTGAAGGTTTAGAGCTCCGCTCACTTTGGGCTGCAGCACCTTTCGGAAGAGGGACTCATCAAGGTTTTCGATCAAAGCGTCGTGTAATACTGCAGCACTGTGAAACACTCCTTTGATTGGACAAGAGGGGAATGTTTCTTCAATTTCTGAGATTGCATCCACTACCTGCACTGACACAGAAACGTCACATTGGACGTTCATGATCTTCACCCCATATCTTCGCTTAATGATATCCATTTCACACCGCTTTTCATCAGTCAGACATCTTCTCGACAGCGTTGCAATAAAGCCTCCACCATTTTTGGCAATGAATATTACTGTCTCAAGTCCCAAACCAGAGAGCCCCCCAGTTACAATATAAATGCAGCTTTGCTTAAACAGTAATCCAGGCCTTGTCATCAAAGGGATATCAGACACGGGGCAGTCAGATTCTCTATGATGTAGAACAACTTGTTTGACTGTCTTCGTTGTGAAGTAGGACTCGACATTGGTCTGAGGCTCTGTTGTGCTTGATAACTGAAAGGTTTCCCTCTTCAAAGGTAGAGATGCCGCATCGAAACGTAAAGACAGCAACCAGTTGGATATCTTCCTGTTTTGTGCTTGCAAATTGGCTCTCTGGAGAACATTCACCACATCGAGTTTGTGGATATGAATGCCTTCATTTTTCACCACAAACATGTTTGCAGGAAGAGACGATGACATGAGATCGCTGCATACAAAAACAACATGTCTATCATGCCCACCAATGTCACGCATGCCCTGCCAAGAGAGATCAAATGGGGGCAGAAACACAAGCGCGTGACTCTGCTCACAGAGTTGAGTTTGACCTCTGAGATGTGCCAGAGAGGAGACATTCCAGCCTGACCTGTTAGCTGTGAGAGCCAACACTTTCAACAGAGCGGAGGCTGAGCTAGAGGAGACGATGATCAGTTTCCTACGCTGCCGTTTAACCTCGGGCAGTTTTCGTTGCAGGATCTCCCATGCCAGTACGAAGTACGACACACATGGATTCTTTTTCAGGAACGGGAATGTCTCTGTCTTGTAGCATACAGCCTCAGGAATCATAATCCTCGCAGAGGCAGTTATTGGGCAACATGAGGCAATTTGATCTCCAACTCTTAGGTTAGAAACCCCTTTCCCAACAGTTCTGACAATGCCAGTAAAATCTAAAGAGAGAAGTTTGTGGGTCTGTGATGTGTGCGTACTCCAATACATTGTCTTGCCAAAGTTCATATTTGAAATGGTGATGGGAAAGTAGTCAGAGGAATGCACACATATTCTGCTCAACTGAATCTCTACTGACTTTTCTTGAACATTTACATTGGAGTCAGAGGCCATGGCGGACAAGGGAGCCATGCTATATGGGTCAGTTGTCTGTAGAATAAAGTTGTTCACATCTACTGGCTGCATAACCTCTTCCCGGGAACCCTCCACCCTAATGGGCGTCCGCTCTATTTTTGCTGTCAATGCTTGCCCCTTGCTGATTGTGACTTCGTGTTGTTCAAAGGTGTTTACTACATGGACCAACATTTGAATGTCCTCACTGGTTACAGAAGCAAGGTCAATAAGGTGAAAAGAGAGACCCGGTATCTCTGCGGCACAAGCCCTTGTCATCCCAGACAGGACAAAACCTGGATTGACATGGTCCACGATTGTGTCTGTCGCTCTGTAGGTTATGACATGGACAGTAACGGAGCGTTGACTGTCTTTCAGAGCTAAAACAATCTGACGAAATAGCTCACAACAAGTTGCCAAGCGACGTAGTATCTTCTCAGATGAAAGGTGGCTGAGGTCTTCAGCACCCCAAATGAAGAGGACATTATCCAAATCCATATTGTTGCTCAGTGACTGGAAGACTACATGTCGAATCTGCTCTGTCATCCAATGCTCTCTGCTCTTCACAAGAGTTGAATCTGGATGCATGTATGGCCCGAGTCTTTCTGCGATGCCAAGTTGGTCTTTAAAAACTATAGCTTTGATTTGGCAATTTTGCAGGTCACTCTGGTGTGGAATTTCAAATATTTCATTGTGGAAGAAGTGTGACTCCATAGACTCTGAGCAATTGCCCAAAAAAGAGATCCTCACCCCTTTAAGTTCCACCAGTACATGACCCTCTTTGGTGGAAAAGCTACCACATACCTCGAGGAAGTCTGGCGTCTCTTTGGTGGCTCGCAAATACATGACCATTTTCTCCTGCAGTGGTCTTGAAATGACTACGCTACAAATAGCCGAGGGGAATCCATGCTTTGCCTTTAACTGTCTCATAGCGATCACAGCTGTCATTTGCATGAAATTGTCCAATAAGACTGGGTGAATAAAATAGGCATGAAGGTCCTTTAGAAGTTCACCAGGCACTTGAATCGCAGCAACAGCCTCCTTTAATTCGTCTCCAAAATGCACATCATCAATCTGTTTGAAGATCGGGCCATATTCGAAACCTGCCTGTGAAAGAATTGAATATATTTCTCTTTGTTTCATTACTGTTTTGCACCTTTGGAAAATCATGTCAAGACAAATGAATGGTTCCTCTAACAGGGGTTGGCCGTCTGTGCACCTGTATGTGCCAGAGGTATGTGTTGCAACAGGAGACTGTATTTTAAAAGAAGCTTCATTCTCTCTGTGATCCACTATAACTTTAAACTGGTGAGAGCTTGCGCTTAAAGTAAATGGACTCTCAAACCTTATGCTGAGCTGGAGCTGAGAAACCGGTTTCTTTGGCTTTAACATTGCCACAATTGAGGCATAAGCTAATTCAACATAGAAAGACCCTGGCGCAATCGGGACACCGTTGTTTTTATGCTCCCAAAGATACGGTGCAGTATCTAACGATGGCGTCCACGTGAATTCGTTATTGCCCTGCCTCGTTTGGGATATGAGCGTATGAGAAGAAAAAGCAGGGGATTCATCACCGTTTCTCACAGCTTCAAAATTCAATTCCTTTCTTGTATTGACGAACTGATAGACTGGAAACGCTGTGGGCAATGTCTCACAACCCCTGTAGACCTGATGCCAGTCAACATTGATGCCTAATTCGAAGAGCTTTGCAACAGTAGACAAGATTGTGTCATAATCTTTCTCTGGCTGGATTGACGAAAGAACTGTGGCGTTATTTCCCAGAGTCTCATGTATGCTCCTTTGGAGAGACCTACGAGGTCCGATCTCCACGAACACCGCCTTTCTCTTTGGTTGCTCGTCTTTAGCGGCAGCACGGAGTGCTTGTTCAAATAAAACGGGCTCTCTGATGTTTCTTGCCCAGTATTTGCCTGTTCTGAAGTCCCCATCGGAACAACAATCTCCAGTCACTGTTGAAAACAGTTTGGATTCCACTTGGTTGGCATCTAAAGGATCAATACTTTGTTCAATGTCCTCTAGTATAGGGTCCATCATGTGGCTGTGATAGGCTGTTGGTACATCTAATTCATGGAGGAAAAGATTCTTCTCAGGAAAGTCGATCCACAGCCTCTGACGGAGGACGTCAATAGAACCCGAATCCCCTGACAGCGTGCAGGACTGGGGACTGTTGAACGCTGCGACACAAATCTTTCCAGAAAAATCTGGAAGTATTTCCAATACTTTTTCCACAGCCACATTGCCAACCAGAAGCATCTTCCCTCCTGTTACGTTGCTTTGAAGAGTGCTGCGGTGGTGCAACACCTTCACAGCATCCTCAAGAGACAGGAGGCCGGAGCACTGAGCGGCGGCGACCTCACCGACAGAGTGTCCGATCACAGCGTCAGGTTTGACGCCCCATTGCTTCAGGAGAGCGGCAACGCCAACTTGAATAGCAAAAAGGAGCGGCTGGACGATGTTTGGTCTGTTGAAATCATCGCTATCGCACTCAGCAGCAAGCCACTGACCGATGTTAATGCTTTTATGACTCTGGAAGAGATTCTCAACTTCCCGGATCTTATCCCTGAAAGCAGGAACCCGTCTCAGTAGCTGCTTGCACATTCCTCTGTAGGCAACTCCGTTTCCACAGAACACAAAAAACACTCGCACATCAGACCCTATTGCCTGAAATTTGGTTTTCACCGCAGACGCCAGGTGATGTTGCAAATCGTCGAGGGAAGATGCCAGGAATGCCTTCCTGTACCTGTTCCTAGAATGACTCCTCCCACATGCGGACGTGTATGACAGTGCCTGCAAGTCAATTGTTTGATCGCTACGAAGCCTTTGGTGAGTGTCAGCCATGGACAGGACAAATGACTTCTCAGATTCTGCAGATATTGCAAAGAGATTCGAACCACATTTTGGAATCTGCGTGGGAATGCTGGTCTGTCTGTGCTCTCTTACAATCGCATGGGCATTTGTGCCGCCAAACCCAAAACTGTTGATCCCAGCCACCCGTCCTAACGATCCGCCTGCCTCCCACCTTTCGGCTTCAGTGGGAATACTTAAGCCCAGTCGTTTTACATCGACACTGGAACTGTCCTCTGAGTAGGAAACTGAAGGAACTATAGTTGCATGCTTAATCATCAGGAGTACCTTAATGAGTCCAGCCACTCCCGCAGCAGATTCCGTATGTCCAACGTTGCCCTTCACGGTTCCAATCCGCAGCGTGGCTGAACCTGGCGGTTTAGCTTTAGCGATGGCATTTGAGATGCTTTCTGCCTCTACTGGATCCCCAACTGGCGTTCCAGTCCCATGCGCCTCAATGTACTGGACATTTGCAATGTCAGTCTCTGAGTAGATCCTCTCCAACAGCTCCTGTTGTTGAACCACGGATGGTTTGGTGATGGGGGTGACCGAGTGACCGTCTTGGTTGACTGCTGTTTTGCTGATGACACCCCATATTTTGTTGCAGTCTTTAATGGCCTTCATCATATAGAATAGCACGATGTCACACACGGCACGGAATCTATAAACGATCTGAAATGACTGTGAGAAATAATTGCGATGGCTTACTTCTGCCAGAGGCTTCAGGAGAACGACGCCACAGCCCTCTCCTCTACCGTAGCCATCTGCACGGCTGGAAAAAGGCTTGCTTGTCCCGTCCGGTGAGATCATCCTCGCTTTGCTGAGAGCGACGAACACTCTCGGTTCGATTATGCAGCTGACACCGCCGCAAAGAGCCATCTGGCAGTCTCCTAGTTGAAACAGTGAAATGAAAGCTGAAATATTTAAAATACAATGCCTTGACCGGCACGACAATAAAGAGGGAAGGGAAATCTTGATTTAATACCTTGCCTGATAGCCTGGCAGGCTAGATGTAGCGCCACCAGAGATGACGAGCAGGCACTGTCAATGGCAAAAGATGGGCCCGTGAGATTAAAGGTGAAGGACACCCTATTGGCAGCCATGCTCATTGCCGTCCCCGTTCCGTTGTAGTGGGTTATTGCAGCTGCGTTGTTATTTTGGATCATCTCATAGTCCTTGTTCATCACACCTGCAACACCGTCAGAAAAGCACAGCGCGTGTCACAACTGCATCACAAAATTGTGCTTGCAATTTGACCATGGAACAGCTGTCACCGATGTAAACCCCCGTTCTGCTTCCACTGATGTCTTCCATCGCCACTCCCGCGTCCTCCAATGCCCTGTACGTACACTGCAGAAGGAGTTTCTGCTGTGGGTCCATGAAGTCCGCCTCGACTTCAGGAATGCCAAAAAACCTGTGATCAAACTCATTGAACCTAAAATATAAAGATTATAATTCAAGCGTCTCTCAGTGGCACGATGGACATTTGTTCTCGTGAGACAATCCTTACCCCTCTATAAGAGCCGCTCTGGCCGTCTGCGTCTTTCCTGGCTTGCCTTCCTCTGCATTGTACCAGAGCGAGGCGTCAAACCTCTCTGCTGGAATATCAGCAGCACAGTTCCTCCCTTCCGACAGAACCCTCCAAAAATTGTCCAACCCCTCACCTAAAACATCCACCACCACACAAACCCAGTTACAGTTGCGTTTTGGCACAAGCGGAATAAACCAAGCTAAACTTAAAATGCAAGCCAAACCTCCAGGGAAATTGCATCCGATCCCAATAACAGCCATGCCATCCTCCTCCTCCTCCATCTCGATGGGAGCCAAGACGCACTGGAGGCTTCTATTCCAGAAGCCGAGGTGAAGTTCCCAGCCTGTCCATGGCAAAGCGGAGTTTTGCCCTGATTGGTTGCCTCTGCACCGCACTCCCTTTATAAAGATGTTGGAAAGGCACTAGCGGACTCAATAATGCCCCGGTTTGTTAAAGGTCTGAAACTAAACCCAGTAATTACAGGTTGATCATTAAAAGGCAGCAGCCAGACTGATGAAAGAGCTCAGTGTCCTGAGAAACAGAAAGAGGGAGACACGCTTTTTGGGTTTATTTGAGCTTCAAGATGGACTTTATACAAAAGAAGAGAAGCACAAAATCAATCGATTTCCACTCTTACATTATTTACACACTTTCCCTTATTTATCAGTCTGTGCTGTCATCAGAGTAGGACAGGAGGGCCGATCGCTATATAAGTACAAAATAAAAAGAATAAGCAAACATCTCTGGGCACTTAAATAATTAAGGAAGCAACATTGTGTATGGAAGATGAAGCGGAATGACCCAATTTAGAGAAAAAGAAACCCTAAAATGAACAGCGGCACACGACAGCCAAATAGTACATTCTATATGGAAGTATTTTCCAATGTTCACGGATCCTACATAAGCACATCAATTAAATCATCTCATTAATCAGGATCTGTGTCAAATTCATTTGCTTTAAAAAGTTATTTTAGCCCCAAATGTGACCTAAAAAAAAAATATTGTGATGATCGCGCTGTCATTTTTAATAATTAAAGTGTGAAGCGCTTAGAAATTGTGAACCCAAGTCGTCTCTCATTCAAACACAAGAGAAATGGAAATTAGGGGAAAGCAAACCCATAAAAGGGGTGAAACAAAAACATTTCCATTTCATCTTCACACAGAGTAAGAGGGATACAAAAAGATGCCTCCAAAAGGCCTGTGCACAATCGCACAGCTTTATATATATATACACACATATGATTAAACGTCTACAATGTCTCCCCAGGGGTCTAGTGGTCCAGAGATTTCCCCTCCAGCACCATCCGGATCTCCTTGGCATCCAGAGTCTCGTATCTTAGAAGGGCATCAGCCAGCGTTTTGTGCTCCTTGTTGTAAGTCTTCAGGATGTTTTTGGCACGTTCATATGAGTCCTGTGAGGAAATGAAAGGAGTTTGAATTTGAAATAGAATATTTGAACAAAGCTACAGCGTCGATTTGAGAACGCTCACCTTCAGTAGGAGCCTGACCTCCTGCTCGATGGCGGCCTGCGTCTCCGGGCTCTGCTTCGTCACGTCGCTGTAGGTCATGACACCGAGCTGCAGCGAAACGCATCCTCAGATGGGCTGAATTGAACAGATGTTTGTGTTCCGAACGGACGCGATCGCATCTTTAAAGTTTACCTTGTCACTCATGCCGAACTTGGTCACCATCCCTTTTGCTACTTTGGTTGCGCTGTCAAAATCGCTGGACGCGCCTGAAAGCAGAAGCGCGAGACCGGGGGTGTAAACAAACGCGTGCGTCTAGAAATGATATTTAAATATCTGGTCAAATCGCAGTTCATCTTTTTGCAATGCAAGTTTTTAAATGTGCCGGCTATTCAACGGTTTATTCCGCATTCCCGCACCGCTGGTGATGTAGTCGGCTCCGAAGATCAGCTCCTCTGCCACCCGGCCGCCCATGCTGACGTCCATCTGAGCCAGCAGCTGGGATCTGGTCTCGTGCCAGCCGTCCT
Source organism: Brachionichthys hirsutus (assembly GCF_040956055.1). NCBI lineage: Eukaryota > Metazoa > Chordata > Actinopteri > Lophiiformes > Brachionichthyidae > Brachionichthys > Brachionichthys hirsutus. Next base: position 34,473 of record NW_027180549.1, on the reverse strand, counting down.
TCTCTGGCATCATGGACACCTGGAATACAGAGACCAGGATGATCCCGCTCAGCTCAGTTACGAGAACAAGCGGCACACACAAAAAAAACACGGTTAAGCCACAAGACGCCGGCTCACATGTCCAAGACTGGCTCCTCGAGGCATGATGGTGGCTTTGTTAATGGCCATTGCATCTTTGGTGAAATAAGCAACAATGGCGTGACCAGACTCGTGGTAAGCGGTGATGGTCTTGTTCTTATTGTCAATGACAACACTCTTCCTCTCGGGGCCTGGCGAGAACAGGGCAAAAATAAAAAAGGACCGTGAGTGACGAGGATTAAAAGCTCCCATTCATGCCCAGCGTTTGAAATGCATGAAGAAAAGATCTGCTTGTTCACCCATGAGGATCTTGTCCCTGGCGAAATCCAACTCCTTCATTGTGACCATCTCTCTCTCGTCCACGGCCGCCTTCAGGGCTGCCTGGTTGACCAGGTTCTCGAGGTCCGCTCCAGAGAAGCCCGTCGTGCACCGAGCAATAATCTCTGCATCTACAGCTGCAAACACAAAAGACAATGATGCCTTTAAAAAAAAGGGGGGGGGGGGGGGGCAGGAGACAATGGCGTCCCTTTACTGCAAATGAATGCAGCTTTGAATGCTTTAAAAAAGGCTGATGGGAATCAAGTCAAGGATAAAAACGCTTGCTGCCTTTTTGCTTTGTCAGACATTTTAATATGCATCCCTGATATTATACACAGAGACCCACCGGGGTCCACTTTGACCTTGGAGAGGTACCACTCGAGAATTTCAGTGCGTCCTTTCACATCAGGACGAGGGACCGTGACATGTACGTCAAACCTTCCTGGCCTTAGCAGTGCCCTAAAGAGAAGAAGTAAAATGGCGTTTTAAAAAAAGGCTCTAAGAAGGAAGGTTAGGTTGCAAAAAAGAAACGGAGAAAAATGTATGAAGTCTTGATGAAGATTTCTCTCTTCCCTATTTTTGTTTTGCTGGATGCTTTTCAGTTTACATAAAATATTTAAAGTCAGTGTGACAAAAAAATAGGTCAACGTCACATATCGAAGCAGAACGACGAGAAAAGGTTGTAGATGAACGTAAAAAAAAAAAAAAAAACCTACGGATCCAAAGACTCTGCAAGGTTTGTGCCGCCAAGAACGATGACGCCTTCGTTTCGTTTAAACCTGCAACACAGCAAATCATTAATGACAGGAAGCAAAAGGTTCTGCAAGGCCCACATTTTATTCACACTGAGCAGTTTTTAAAGAGTTAAAACCAGGAAACCGACCCGTCCATTTCAGCCAGCAGCTGGTTGATCGATTGCCTGGCGTGAGGATGAAGAGAAGACTCCGTCCTCCTTCCACCGACGCTGTCCAGCTCATCGATGAAGATGACGCACGGTGCGTTCGCTTTCGCCTCCTCTGCAAGCCGTACCAAAAAAAAACAAAAACAACAACGAGGCATCGTACCTGTCAAGATGCATCCTAAAAAGGGCCGCTCGCATATTCTCACGTTCAGGGAACTTACTGAAAAGGTTTCTGATTCGGCTCGCCCCAACGCCCACAAACATCTCATCGAACTCCGATCCGGAGGTGGGGTAGAACGGCACGTCGGCCTCTCCGGCCATGGCCCGCGCTAGAAGAGTCTTCCCGGTGCCTGGCGGACCAATGAGGAGGATCCCTGAGAGAAAATGCAGAAGGAGCCAATAATCAGCAACAACGAAATCAACACGGGACCAGAGTGATCCGCTCGAATCCTGATTCGGGCTAGCAAGAACTACAGCAGAGAAGATCAAAGACCTTTAGGCAGCTTTCCACCCAGGGCAGTAAACTTCTGAGGATTCTTGAGAAACTCGACGACGTCTCGCAGTTCGTTCTTGGCTTCATCGACTCCTTTGACGTGCTCAAACGTCACGTCCTTCATCTGGTTGGAGCCGAGCGGAGAGTCCGAGCCAGGCGCCGTTCGGAACATCACTGCAAAATCCCATAAACACCGGCGCTCAGCGCGTTTAGTTGCAAGCACGGGAAACGAATTGAACGTCACGTCAGACGAGGAGCATTTACCCGAAAAATATTGATTGGTTCTTGACCAGCCATAAATGGCGAGGCAGACGAGCAGGAGGAAATATCCGGTTCTCCTCAGCGAGACTGTGGGGAACAGAGCGGAGACAAAGGAGTTCATTGAATCGATCCCGGGATCGACGGACTCGGCGTTGGACACCTGCTGCGATACGTGCCTTTCTTCCTTTCCTTCCGATTCAATTCCCGAGACATCATTACGCCCTCGGCGAATCCACTCTTAAAGACGACCTGCTGCTCGTATGTAAAGTCGCTCCGTTTGAACGTTTGATCCAGCGAATGCGCTTCGAGTCCCGTTTCTCTCTGAAGCAACCCCTGCGATGGGACACACGGAGAGCTTTTAAGCAATCGTCCTCTTCAGACGCCGAATGACTTAATCGTGACCCAAATTCTCCGGGACCTTCGGGAATATGTCGGGCTCAGAGTCCACCGGACCGTCATAAGCAGCTTCCTTTACTCTGGTTCTTGATTTGAGTGTCTTGAAACCCCGATTCTGGACGCAAACTGGACACAGAGAAAACCACGTAAACGTCGAACGCCATATCCTGAGTGCAATGAGAGTGGATTTCTTACCAGGAAGTAACTGCAGCTCTGAGAAAACTTGTTTTAGAGGACTGTGGTACGATCGGTGGAATATCGGGGAGCCCAAGCCACCCAATTTTGTGTGAAGAAACCCTGTCGGACAAAAAAAAAAAAATGTTTTCACATTACCTTTAATAGTCTCGCATCCTTCAACTTCAAAAACAATAAAGCCGCTCACCGTGCTTGTTGAGGAAAAAGCTGCCTGAAGAAACGTGACTCGTCCTCCATGCTGTCGGAACTTGAGTAGGGGCTTCTCCTGGTCCTAACGTAGGCAGTAACCTGCCGACCAGCTCGTCCAGCTCGCTCGCCCCGACCTCCGACAGGCCGAGATCCCTCAGATCCACGTTGGACTACGAAGGAAAGATGACATAAGTAAAACTCTCAACATTTGTCAGACAAAAATGGCAAAATGGTCTCCGCCTCGCCTCTTTGAGAGACGCGCCGTTGTCTGTCGAGTCTCTTTGCAGGGCCTGCACAGAAGCTGTGGCGGAGTTCCTCAGGGAGTGGAGGGCGTTGACGAGCTGGCTCAGAGGCAGATTCATCTGACAGAACAGAGGAGAGGAGAGGAGGGGAGGGCGGAGGTGAAGCACAAGAAGCACAAGTCTTTCAACAGAAATCAGTTTCAGCCGGTCTAAAGTGGATCTGTCAGACAGGAGCGCAGCTGTTATTCAGGCTAACAACGAAAAGCGTTCTTACGTCAGACATATGCGCCACGCAGCATGCTAATAACCCTGCTTGTAACCTTTCGAGCCTACTCTTCACAAAACATAAACAACACGTGACCCCCCCCCCCCCCCCCCCCTCAAGAACGAACCTACGTGTGACGCAAGAATGGTCCGATCGAGCGACGATTATTCCGCTAGCTCGTAACTGCTAACATTCAGATGAGCAGAAACTTCCAAAAACGATAAACAGAACATTTTGTTCATATATAACAATTATCCAAAGGCATTGTAATCCAAATGTCAAATACAGTTACGTTGCCAAAAGGTCACACATTAGCTAGCTAGCTAGCTAGCTAGCTCTCCTGCCGGCTTACCAGCTGTGGTTGAAACGTCGTTGAAAGGGAAAACATTTTTTTTTTTGCCAGATGATAGTTTAAAATTCGGTTTTGGAAGGGTCGATGTTTGAGGAGTTACCCTCTGAATTATTTAAATGAACGAGTCCTCCTTGAAGCCGTGCCCTTTATTTTCCTCGTTACATAGCTTTTAGCACCTTCATTACACGTCAAATGGATTCTCCGTGAGTTGCTAATATCGCATGGACTACAAAATGACGTCAAGGTGAATCACTACCGGGTGATTTTTTTCATTTGTGGAGGTTAAACCGTGCGATAATTAAAATCCTATTAAAAAAATGCCTGAATGTATTTAACGACAAAGTCTGTTTATTGTCAACGCATCCTTTACAGGGACGAAAACAATTATTATTATTATTTTTAAATAATGTAATTTTCAGGTCTGTTCCTGATAGCCTCACCAAAATTAAAATATTCACAATGTCAATTTCGTTCTATTAGACATTTTAAACACTTTACGTTCGTTTCGTCGAAAAAATACAGACCTAATAATTAATTAAAGCACAAATCGAGAGCATTTAACGTTTCGCACCCAATTAATGCGATATTTCCACACAGGCGGTTATTGGGACAGCTAAACGTGGTGTCAGGGGACCTCGGGAAAGAGAGGCAGGAATTCAAAATTTCAAAACAATCCCAAAATGGTTGTTTTGTCATGCAAGTGTTTATGCTGAGGCTTGAAGTTTGAAATCTAGTTGAAAGAAAAACATGGATGCAGATAAAAAACATGACAAATCTGTGGATGTTCCATCAATTGAGGATTTCATCGTTTTGAAGCCCATTAGCAGAGGGGCTTTCGGTAAAGTCTACCTTGCACGGAAGCGGTGCAATGCGCGATTATACGCCATAAAGGTAAATCAGATTGTTCTCTGGCAGCTGTAAATCCTAAACGTGTTCGCTAACTTGTTTCCGTTAGGTGATGAAGAAAGCCGAGATGGTTGATAAAAACATGACGAGTCAGATGAAGGCGGAAAGAGACGCACTTGCTTTAAGCAAAAGCCCCTTCGTGGTTCACCTGTTTTACTCCCTCCAGACCGCCGCCAAGATCTACCTGGTAACGCAATGCACTTTCACACTCACATTTACAGTGTGGGATTATTCACGTTGCTGTTGCTACTGCTACATCTCCCCCCCTTGACTTGCAGGTAATGGAATACCTCATTGGTGGAGATGTGAAATCTTTGCTTCACATCTACGGCTACTTTGACCAGGATATGTCTGTGAAATATATCGCAGAGGTTGCGCTGGCCTTGGACTACCTCCATCGTCACGCTATAATCCACAGGTACGTCGTCGTTAGGTGTGTATAACAGACCCGAGTGTGAGCCGGACGCTAACAGAAATCTCTTTCTGCAGGGATCTGAAGCCAGACAACATGCTTCTATCCAACGAGGGTCATATCAAGCTGACAGATTTCGGCCTTTCGAAGGTCAAGCTCGACAGAGGTACGACGTCGTATCAGCTGCTCATTAAACAACCTGCGGCGATCGCAGGTACTAATATTTCCTCCCTCTTTACCAGAGCTGAATCTTATGGATATCCTTAATACTCCATCCTTGGCCAAACCCAAAAAAGATTACTCCCGCACCCCAGGTCAAATCCTCTCCTTAATCAGCTCCCTTGGATTCGTGAGTGAATTTACAGACTTTTTGCTTGACATCTGCTCCATGCCTGGATTGTATCCCTCTTTAATTTGTACAATTTAAACGCAGAATACGCCTGCGGCCGGAGGGATGCGCCGCTGCAGCGCATCGGCTGCGTCCAGTCCCATGTCCTGTGGCAGAATAAAACAAAAGAATAACTCTCTCGGTTCTTCCGTGAGGAAGAAACGAGATCATCTGTCTCCTGCGACTCGCCATCCTCTGAACTCAGGCATGTAAGCCGCTGAGCTTTGTGTCTATAAAACGTGTCTGAAATTAACATTAACTGTCTCTCTCCACAGGGCCAAGCGACATTTTGTTCAATCCTCACAAGGTCACTAAGAATCTGACCCACACACTGCTGAACAGCAGGAAGCGATTTGAGACGATGAGCGCCGGGAGCACCACCACCGACACCGAATGTGGGGTCAGTCCACTGTGGGAGTGCGAGGAGGTCAGTTCCATGTTTTAAAAACATGACTTTATGAATATAAAGCGCTTTTTTGCACTTTAAAATGGATCCTGTCTTTTATTCCCTGCTTTGACGGGAATTGATGCTTTTTCTGTCTCGCTTTTTCAGAAAGAAAACCAACATGCTGCGGAGCAAAATAGGGGAGGGCCTGCTAAATCCAGCGTGCCAAGAGAGGATTACCCGCCCCCCATCGATCTGTCGAATCAGTCAGATCCAGGCCACCCCGCAGACACAAAGCCCCGACCAAGCAAGGCTGGTTCTCTTTCCACGGCTTGTGAAGGTTCTCCTCCCTCGGCCTCGTCTTCGAAGAGAACCTTTTCTGATGTCGAGAAAAGCCCCGAGCCAGCGGAGCTCCGAGCCAAGAAGAGCAACGCGACGTTTAAGAGATGCTTCGGTATTCCAGAACAGACTTCCGAGTCTCACTCTGGAATGACTGGAGAGTTTTCCACCATCCGCATCGGCGGTGTCCTGGACCCCGCGGAGCGCCGAGCCCGAGTCCCGAAGCGCTCCAGTCCCATCGCCAAAAGTCTGTTCTGTGAGCCGGACGAGCCAACGGAGGACGTGTTCGAGGAAACGGCTAAAGATTTGTCCCAGCTGAGTTTCACGTCTCCGCTCGGGGGGGACTCTGATGTTTGCAGGAGCTTGAGCCTCGACTCTGATGGGTCTCTGTGTGAAATGTCTCTCGCTGGCAGCCATGCGTCCCTCAAGACAGACGGTTCCCCTAAAAATAGGGATTCTCCATCACCCGAGGAGCAAAAGGGGGACAGAGACTCGTCTCTCACGGAATCGAGCCCCAAAACTCGACCTGCTAACAGCGAAACGCCAAAACTCGGCGGCGACGGTCAGAGACGTGGATCTCGCGGCTCCTCCCTCAGCCGGTTCCCTGATCTGCCGGGCGCCGTCGGACCGCCCCCCTCCTTCCTCAGGCCGCGGAACGTCGTGGCTTTCCGTAGCTACTGCAGCTCCATCGACCGCTCAAACATGTCTGGCGTGTCCCGGCTCAGCGTCGGGTTGGTCGAGGCGATGGACGTGTCCACGGCAGCGTCTTGCCGCGCTGCATCTGGAACTGGAACGCCGCTGCAGAGACCCAGCTCCAGCAGCTCTCTGTGCCAGGTACCCCCCAAGGGCAGATCCACAGTGTCCAGAGCTTAGCTGTCCAGTCCAGGGCCTAGTCGGAGATGGTTGGTGGTCTGCCCCCTCCGGGATGGAGTCTTTGGGGTCTTGGGTGGATTGTCGGAGATATGAAATTACGACGCGCTACGCTGCCCGTTTAAGTTTTGCCATTAACCCGTTTGTCGTTTAATTTTCTTCTCCCTTCACATCAGACCCCTCAACCCATGTCGACCTCCCACACCCCCTTCAGGACGCCAAAGAGCGTCAGAAGGGGTGCGCTGCCCGTCGAGGGCGTTCCCATTCTGGGAACTCCAGACTACTTGGCTCCGGAGCTTCTCCTGGGCAAATCGCATGGTGAGGAAAAATCACAACTCCGCATCGGTCGCTCCGTTTCTCAGCACAGCACGTATAACTGGCGGCGGATTGTCATCCATTTTGAGTCCTTGTGACAGACGCTCTCTTTGAGTTTCAGGAGTTTGTCCATGTGGTGAGTTTTTAAACGATTGCTGCTGTTTTGTTCAGCATGCATGATCACACATCCCTGCTAATATGCTAAAGGAAGATGGCTGCTGATCCATTTTTCCTTCCCCCCCCCCCACTGGCTTCTGCTCCGTGGATCGGTGAATAGACTGTGGGCTTGATCAGAAAGAAGAGGGAGAGCATTTTAAATGTGTGATTACGAATGCTGAACAACTGGGAGCGTCTGTTAACGTCCAACTAACCCCGTCGCCGTTCGCAGTTGGGGAAATCAGATTTGCTGCGGCTGGAATGAAAAAATATTTTTTCTGCTTTTGGAATCTGGGTCATTCTGGCGCATGCGCTGCAGCGCCGGGTCCGTCTGTCAAATTCAGCGACTGGCCTGCTGATAATAACGCATTGATCAAACCTGTCACGTAACTCATTGAGGATTTCCTGTCACATTGTCCTCAGTGTTTGGGTTTTCCACTTGTGAATGAATGAATACGACGTTAATCCCGTCCAGTCTTATTAGCGGATTAGCGTGACGCCAGCAGCTCCGTGAAAAGCGACTTTTCTTTGCCCCATCCAGACTTCATGGTGGACTGGTGGGCGCTAGGCGTGTGTCTGTTCGAGTTCCTCACAGGCGTGCCCCCTTTCAATGATGAGACGCCTCAGCTGGTCTTCCAGAATATTCTCAGCAGAGGTGGGTTTTGGGGGGGGGGGCAATTGAGAAAGAGAGGGAGGGTGTTTTTCATGATTACCATGTTTTAATTATTCCATATACCAAACAGCCATCGTTTTACAGCTTAGTTTTAATTCATGATCATGATGCGTCCTTTGTCACCTCCCTGTCAATAACTGTAGATATTCCCTGGCCTGAGGAAGAGGAGGAACTGTCTGCAAACTCAAGGGATGCGATTGAAATCCTCCTGACCATGGACATGACGAAACGAGCCGGTCTTAAGGGTAAGGAGCACGTCACCATTTTTGATTTTAAATCCCGTCTCAGAATGTTGCTCAGGTTTCGCTTTAAAATCTAATTTGTGATCCTCGCTAATGAGGATCGGGAATATATCGTTATATCATGGTAGCATTGGCCGCATTGTGGAATTTGATTTCAAATCAAATGTCAACTGATCTGATGATTTGCATCGACATCCATCAGAACTTGGGCGTCACCCCTTGTTTGAAGGGGTGGACTGGGACGATCTGCAGAACCAGCCGATGCCCTTCATACCCCAGCCTGAGGACGAGACCGACACCTCGTACTTTGAGGCACGGAACAACGCTCAGCACATCGCCGTGTCCGGCTTCAGTTTATAGAGTTTAAAACAGCAGTCAGGACCTTTGGGTTGTTCATCTTTGTTACGTCTAAACCTAAACTTATATCTCTTAAATTTGACTCTACGAGCAAAATACCATTTGTTAATATTTTTGCTGTATAATAACAATTAATTTATGTATAAGTACCTTAGGAAAGCTTGTATATTTGTGTAAATGTCTTTACTGCCTGATTTTGACTTTTCAAGCTTGTACTTGTTCATTAGTGTGACGTTCCCTTTGTTAGACTGGTTTGTGTCTGACTTGTTGGCACTGAAGGAACAATACTGCTGAAGAAAAACTTGTTAATGTGTTCAGGATTAATGCATTTTATATGTAAATCTTTTAAATACCACATAGTGCTGTTGTTTTAAAGCAGTAGTGTGTATTTTGTGTTCTGATGGCACTTTTCCAGCTTTTATTTCAATGTTTTTGGGTGATTTCCATGCTGTCTGTTTCCACATACTTTTTAGTCAACTACAAGTTCACCAATCTTACTAAATAAAATTTATCTTGTTCTCTTTGAGAAAAAAATTATGAATAAAATGTGTTTGTAATTTATTATAAAACATCACAATGACCAACTTCTTTACATAATCTAATAGTTTAAATTTAATGTCTTGGAGAATTGTTTTCTTCTGTTTGCTAAGTATAATGCTACATCATACACGAGCCAGCTAGCTAGCTACCAAGCCTCATACTATAACAAATAACCAGGGTCTAAAAATGTTTTGGGTTTTTTTTTCTCTAAAAGATATATTTTAGAAATAGTTTTGGACTTGCTGAACTTTATCATCTATTTATGTAGATATTGACGCCTTAAAATAAATAGCAAAAAAAGCAAGCAAGCTGTTATTTTAGCAAAGCTAAGCAAAACAGTGCCAACTGTAGCACTTAGCATTAAACTCTGTGTAATAGCTAATTATTATTTACATTTTCAAAATTAAAATTTCCCTACAAAGAGAAAGAAAAGCATTTCCTAAAATGTCAAAACCATTTGAAATTAAATTAGAGGCTTCTGATTATCAGATGGAGAGACAGTGAGAAAGCCTTAGAACGTCTCAGTAGAAAGTTAAACTTATGTTTTATTAACACGCAATGGCTCTGGAAAGATTAGTGCTACCGGAGACAAACCTCTCTCAATATTATACATTAAGCTAACTTAACGGGAAAACAATCAAAACACTGCATTTCAATCACAACTGTACATCTGTTGTACGCAATTTGCATACATCTCATTACTTTGCAATGGATTCGTGATTAGCATCAGTGACACAAACTATTTCCACAATATTTGTACAAATGTTATATATCGCACATTAAAATGATTCGATAACGCAAACGAGAGACGAAGACAAGAGCTATACGTTAATAATGGGACAGTTGACCACGTTATGGCTCTCTGGGTAGTATGATTCATTAATTAATTTGGTCCAACCGTTATGAGCCAATATGAATGTACCTCACAATGTTGAGGCACTTCTTTGATTTTGAAAGACAATGACATGAAGATTCACACGACAAAAAGCGCGGACGTCGTCGAACCCAAACATTTAAAGCAGTCACATCAAAATTAAACTTCCCCAAACAGCTGGAATCGGGCTACGGGAAATAAATATTAATATTGTCATAATTTAAAAGAATCTCATATATATATATATATATATTATTACATTCAATCCCTCCTGGACTATTACAGTTATTAAAACGATTTTATTGTAGCAGCATTGTGCCTGGGCAGCTCAGGAAACAGAATCGTGAAAATCAAGCAATGTGCTGAAAACAACACGAGATTAGGCCCAGTCTTTGTGCAACAAAAGCCTTCGTTATGGGAATAACTGAGAGGCTTTTGTGTAAATCCCAACGGGTCCCCCTACGAAGTAAAAGATCGCAGTGCAGCGGCATCGTCTAGAAAATGTACGTGAAGACCGTACATTCCTGCTTCTATCTCCACGTCAGCGCTACGACACACTTGAGAGCTATTCCCTTCTTCCTCACCGTGCAAAAGCAAATTACTGGGTTGTGGATTTAAGCAGGGTGGAGTTACAGCTATTAGCAGCTCAGAACAGACATTATCTGTGCCCCGTTGGTGTTTGGATGAGAGCAGGTTCAGTTGGTTCGCCTGTTAAAGCAAGAGGAAACTCAGATCAGGTACGGCATGAATATTATAGGAGATAGTTTATATTTATATTTATCTGTAAGAAGAAAAAAAACCTTCTCCTTCTCTGCACGTAAAGGCGAATAAGCCACTGAACCACAAATGGCCAAATAACCGCAAAGGCCAAACTGGTCGGAGAAATGTCAAAAGGCCACCAGGAGGGGTTCTAAAATGGACAAAGAAATAAAATCAGGTCAAAGTTGTGAGTTTTTCTTATACTAGCGTGACATCTTTGAGAAGGTTTACCCGAAGCCTCTTATTTACCGGGGGCGACACCAAAGTTGGAGACAAAGACAAGGATCTCGCCTGAAGAGAGGGAGGAAAAAAGTCTGTCAACCAAAAAAGTAAATGTTTCAGTGCAAACGTCTTCTCTTGTGTCCTTTCTAAAACCTCGTCTGCACACACCCATGCTTAAAAACAAAACAAACAATGTCAGCGTTAATCTGTACACGCTGAATTCATCTAACTTTGGAAGGTATCAATAAACCTTTATGTTGAAGCTAAACCTGCACACTATGTGATAAATATTTTGTAGCCAATAACGTTGCTCGAGCTGAAAGCTCGGACCCGCCCACAAATGTTTTTCCCTGCGGTAGTTTTAATCCTCGCCGAATAATTTAACCAGGAATTGAAACTGTTTTTCCATAAATGGGATTTTTGTGCACGCCGGCTCCCCCGTGTTAACAAATATTTGTCGTGCGGTTCAACCCGTCGGATCACTTTGGTGTCTCGGCTGACGGGACGGACCTGGCTGGTGCTGAGAGCCTCCAGCGTGTGCAACCTCTGCAGGACGCTCTGCATATCCTCCTGGAGTCGAGCCAACGCGACCACGATCTGCTCGTTCAGGCTCCCCGCCGGCCTCCCCGCCGGCCTCCCCGCGCCGCCCCGGCGGCCCCCGTCGCCGCCTCCGCCGCCGTGCGCGGGCACCAGAGAACCGGAGCCGAGTCCTTGAGACTTGGATCCTAAAATGGACGGTTAAAAGTCTCCCTGATTTTATCTGACTAGCATTGAAACTCAAAGAAATTTAGTTTACTACCATAAATGACCAAGAACTCCTCGCCATGGTGACAGCCTTACCTCCTCCTCCTCCTCCTCCTCTCATCAAACAGCTGTCTGGCACATCTGCATTCAGTCTTTGTCTCTGTGATATCGCTCCACCGTTCTCCTCGTCTTCTCCTCCACACCTGATGACCTGCGGTGGACCCTGCCCCCCCTCCTCCTCCTCCTCCTCCTCCTGGAGCTCCTGCTTTGGCTGGACATGGTTCTCCTCTTCATCCAGCTCGTCTACAGAGCAGTTGAGCTCTGAGTTCTGGAGGAGCACAGCAAATACATCACATAAAATGTCGGGCCAAGAGCTCCGGCCGCTGCAGCAGAGACGAGGGATGAAATGGTTCCTTGCCTCTTTGTGGCCGAACTGGTCCACGGAGTCGCAGTAGACTTCGCTGTCTGAGTCACTGGCCAGGTGACCGGGAGCGGTCGCGTCGAGACCGGGACCTGAGGTCAGCACAAGAGGGGCAGATCTGGGATCAGAGGTCGGCACAAGCGGGGCAGATCTGGGATCAGAGGTCGGCACAAGAGGGGCAGATCTGGGATCAGAGGTCAGCACAAGAGGGGCAGATCTGGGATCAGAGGTCGGCACAAGAGGGGCAGCTCTGTGTGCTCGTTCAACAGAGCGAGTACTTTAGCTCGTTAGCTGAGGTGTGTTTAGATCCGACGCCTGCCAGAGCTGGGTGAGTCCAGATCACCTGATCGCCTGGTGCCTCCTGTAACATACGTACACCACACATCGCCATGGCGACTCACTGCTCCTCACCTGCGCAGTCACAGTTGAGCAGAGGTTCGGCGAGCGAGCCCTCGCCGTTCCGGACATCCGCAGCGTGACACCCATTGGTCAGGTGGGCGACGCCGTTGGACACCTCCCCGTTGGACACCTCCCCGTTGGACACCTCCCCGTTGGACACCCCGCCGTTGGACAGGGGGAGTCTCTGCCTCCTGGAGGAGCTCTTCTTCTTCGGCTGAGACACTGAGACGTAAATAAATCGTGTCAGTTCAATCATTTTTAGGACAGTATTTTCCAGCAGTAGAATTGTGGTTACCTTTTCTGATCTCCCTTATCACTTCTTCTTCTTCTTCCTCTTCTTCTTCTTCCTCTTCTTCCTCCTCCTCCTCTTCCTCCGATCTCTCCCAATCTTGCTTTGATTGGAGCCGGGCCGGGCGGGTCTCCAGAGTGCCGTTCATTTCCATCGTTCTGATGATGCTCTTTGCGACGCTCTTTGACGTTACCGCGTTGCTAAAGCCTGGGAAACGAGACGGACGGAGTAAAGTCAACGGTAAAAAAGTCTCTGGTTCCATGAGGTAGAGGGGAAAAGCGACTTTCAGCGCGCCGACACCTCGACACACGTTCTGGCTAATGACGCTAAAGGCCGCTATGCTACAGCACCAAACTGCACCAGGATCAGACGCGCACGCGTCGCTGTACTTGCCTTCCAGTTGCCGAGCAAACTTTGTCAAACGGGCTGAGCGTTGAACAAGAGGCAAATCATAAAAGGTTAAGCCGCAGCACGCCGTTATCACAACGAAGGAAGGTGAAAGGTGGAGGCGGGACCGCAGGTGGAAAAGACACCGACCTGCGCTCAGGTCCGAAATGTCCGTGATTCTTTTCTTCTCCTCGATCAGCTCGTAGAACGGGCCGAGGACACGGAGGAGCTCCTCCACCTCGTCGGTGACGGGCATCCCCTCCAGGATCTACGCGGCAAACGCGGCGAGACGGAAGCGGTCCAACCGGGATGCGTATAAAAGGTCAAAGGTTTCAAACAGCGTTGTGTTAGCTTTTAAAATTCAGACACTGAAAACAATAAAACATACCAGCTTCATTTCATCGACATAGGAAGCCATCGCTTCTTCCTTCGGCATCTCTCCGAGAGAATTCCACGCATCCCTGGAAAAAAAAAAAAAAAAAAAAGCTGAATCACAGATCCTGGTGAATTTTGTTTTGCGTGTAAACAGACTAGAAATAGTTACTGGAAGCGTTTGGATTTGTGAACAGTTAGAGACACTGAAGCTAGAGTAGGGGTTACATTCCTGCTCAGCGATTCCTGCTCAGCGAGATCAAAGTGCAGAATGCGACACAAGTAGAACACGGTTTACGAAATGTCATAAATTCCACGCAGCCAAACATAAAAAGGCACGGAGCGACACCGACTGTACATTTTGGGTTTGTCGTTACCATTTCGCTTTACCGACCGCGTCCCAGAAACCCGGTCGGGGAACGTCGCACGCTCCAAGCGTTGCTTGTTTATAGAAACTGTAGAACCTGAGCATCATATCGTTGGACGGCTGGAAAGGACCTGTGGGGGGGGGGGGGGGGGGGGATAACAATTCAGTTTATGCACCGCTAAATTTGCATGAAAATAACAAACTGAAATCTTAAACAAACACAAGTTTTTATAATTTACACAACGCAATCAGGCGACTATAAAATCGGCTCCAAGACAAGCAGCCAGTTTCAGGATGTGTAATCTGATCGATGCCTTTCTGAGACAACGTGCACCCTTTGATGCACCCTTTGATGCACCCTTTGATGAGCGACTGCTCGAGCATTAAGTTCGGGCTGCCGTCTGTACGCTGCTAGTAAAGAGGATTAAGCCTTCTAAACCGGACAAGGACCGGGTCGGCCATTCTGGCGGAACCTGGTCTGAGTGCGAGGTGCAGGCTGGAGCCCCCCTCACCGTCGGGGGGTAAACTCTTGATCACTTTGACAGCGGCATCGAACCTCAGCTGGGTCAAACGCCTTTCATCTCCCCCTGTGACGCGCTCCACCTCCATCGTTCCACACTGCGGGGCAGTCAAAAATAAAAACTTCAAACGGACAGCAAAACCCACAACAAAGACATGTCGGCAGCTAGCTTCTGCGTAGCCTCCAAATCCAGAGTTTTAAACTTGTGACTTTACTGTAGTTATTACACTGTTATTATGGCCGCCAGAATGACGTTATGACGTCTATCTAGATGCGACACGTTTAACGACACTGTTATTAACGCGTAATAAAAACTAGCTTCCAAACTGTCGATGGAAAAAGCTGAGAATTATTGACACTCACCGTTCGCGTCAACGACCTACCTGCTTGTATGAGGGCGGCCTATCTTTAGCCATCGACCAGACGTCATGAACAATAACCCGGAAGAGGTGCATGATGGGAGTTGTACTTTTCTACCGAGTGGCAATATTTCCTACAAGCGCCACAATCCTCCGCGCCGAAATGTAGTTTGATGTTCTAAAGGGGGAAACTACAAATAAATACAGAGAAAATTAGATAGTAGCAAGACGTAAAACGTAATAAATGTTATAACGCTTAAATTCCACTCAACATTTATGGAATTTGTCCGCTCTCGTTACTGTTTATAAGAAAACTACATATACCATCATGCTCCATCGGGATGGTCGTTGGAGCGAGAGGTGGAGAAAAACCTAAGCTCTCACTCTTAATCTTAGTTTTAATTTTCGTGTACCGTAATTATTTTAATATGTAATTATGTAATTACGTAATTACGTGGTCATGTTATTCATAAAACACATCAAGGATGCACATGTTTAAAAACCTCTTTGTTTATGTTTTGCACAAAACACATGACAGAATCTTAATTTGAAGCATAATAGTCAAAGTCAAACATATAATATCACTAATGCTAAAACGTAATAAGAATTAACGTTTCACATTCTGACTCGGTTTTATAGCTACACCGTTAGAACATTGGACTTCACGCCATGCTCATTGATCAATAAGCAAAATATCACAATATCTCAACCAAAATAAAAAATTAAATTAAATTATTTACATATATGTACACCTCAATTAATCTATTTAAATTACAGTGGGCACTACCCAAATGTGGCTGATGATGATGATGGTATTAATAATAATAACTCGTTTTTGTCTTTGTTTGCACCAGTTCTACTACAGAGTGACCCTCTTGTCCAAACCACAGACGATCTTCGGTGTGACGTAACGCCGACGCCAGGGCATGAATCCCACTACAGCAGGCTGAGAGCTGCTTCTTTTTTTTTCGGGGCAGAACTGGACTGGTTGCCGTTTCAATCAAAGGAAAGGCGAGGCGGAGAGGGAAGGGAGACTCTGCCGAGGGATGTAAGATGGCAGAGCTACAAATGCTGTTAGATGAGGAGATTCCTGCCGGCAAAAGGGCGCTGGTGGAGAGCTACCAGAACCTGACGCGAGTGGCGGACTACTGCGAAAACAACTATGTGCAGGTAGGAGCGTTAAGCTAGCCGGATGCCGTCCGGCCGCTATTGTCGCGGAAAGCTCGGCGGTTGAATGGCTGTCGGGACAGGAAATGAAGACGCTGGGCTCGGTGGTGAAATAAACATCCTCCACCCAAGGCTCGGCGCGATAAAGAACTAAAACAAACACTCGATTGATTACGCAAATCTGGGACATTTAGCCAGCTGCTATCGGCTCCGACCATCGAGCACAATTACCCGTTTACATAGAGGGTGTGTCTACATTTTTTTTTTTTTGTTATTACACTGCGTCGGTTCGAAACGGCTTTATAAGGAGGCCAGAAGTTCCGGCTGATATTTAATTCCTTTTTAAAAAAAATATTATTATTATTTATTTTTACACAAATCGTTCGCCGTTTGTTAGCTTTAACTAGATTCACACCAACATAGAGTACAGTAAAATACGTTTGAACCTGAACGCAGCAGTGAACATGGCAGCGCGGAAGGTCATTAAACGCACCATTAAAATACAACTAAAGCAGTTTAAGCCCCTTTGGGACGCTAAAGAAACATTCCAGATGTATACCCCCGTATAGTGTCTGTAATGTGAGGTCATGCTTTATTAAGCATTAAGATAGTTATTATACAACATCAACACCTAATAAATGAATGATCTGACTCGGTGGAGGCATGTTTCGCTGAGACGGAGGGAGGAACTTAAAGCGATTGTTAGCGGGTCAATAAAGGTTGGAGGTATTGATTTTACACCCCTTGAACTTATTCATGGCGCAGACCTTGCTTAATCTCTGCTGCACAGCTCCTGTGTGGAACGATTCTCTCTCTCTCTCTCTCTCTCTCTCTCTCTCTCTCTCTCTCTCTCTCTCTGAAGTAATTTTAGCAGCTGTCTTTGTCTTCTTTCATTTCAGTCGACTGATATATGTGATTATTCGCACGAGAAAAGTCAGAGCTGTCTCTTCTGAGCAGATTGAGCGACAGAAATTGTTGTTTGCAAGGCGACAATTTCTTTTTTAAAGAGGACGACCCAGCGTGTCCGATGCCACCGAGGGTGTGTCTGCTCCGGCTGTGTCTGCTCCAGCTGTGTCTGCTCCAGCTGTGTCTGCTCCAGCTGTGCTCCCCAAGGACTCCCTGTAATTTAGCTTTCCCCTCCTCCTCCTTCGGTGATGACCTGGCATCGTCGGGCACGGCCCCGGGGCCCTGCGTGGGTTTTGTAGTAGCTCTCAGGCAAAAGCTGCACAACCAGTTCTCATTGAGGCCACTTTTAAACTCCCGATGTGCCTTTTTATTTATCCCCAGTCGTTCAGATCAGGTGAAATCCCGACAAAGTCACAAACGGTTGATTTCCGATTGAGAATTTGATTTGCTTTTCGTGTAATGACGCTCTTATCGGCCCGGTTCTTGATCCGACGCTGACTGATATCTGTAGCTCAGAAACTGTAACGTTGGTGTGAAATGTCTGGTCTGATTTGTAGTCTTCATTTGTTCCCTGATTTGACAGTTCCTGCTTTTATTCTTGGACATTTATTCTTGGATGAGAGGAAAGGTCTTCCTCTCATCCTCATCCTCAAACTCGATGGAAAGTTAATTTAGACAACTTCAAAAGTCTGTTTAGAAATTAGGTACAACGGCGCTGGAGCCTGAAATGGTGGCTGTAACGTCCAGATGGGACCGCTGTTAAAAGGACAAGAGTTTATTACAGCACTAAAATGAAAGCCAAATCTAGAGAGAGGAGCTGAAATGTCAAATGTGTTCAAACTTCAACTGAACGCTCGGAGAAGTGTCGCCTGGCGCGCTCAACCCATAATCTGCATCCTGTTTGGAGGATGCAGAGCTTTTTCACCTACGGTGCGAAGCGAGTGTCAGACTTGGCTGCTCTTTTCATAAGCCCTCTCTTTTGGAGACGCACACACACACACACACACGCGCGCGCACGTCAACATGCCTCAGCTCGTCCTTCCAACACTCCTTCACATTTCCATCCCCTCAGCTCCGGCTCTGCTCCGGCCGTGGAGGCGTTGGAGTCGGTGGTGCAGCTCAGCAGGATGGAGAAATGTCCACTTTAAGGACGGGTCACTGCCCCACTTTCTCAACTTGGTGGGGGCTTTTGTTTCGTCTGAGGAAGTGTGTGTGTGTGTGTGTGTGTGTGTGTGTGTCAGAGATATGTATCCTGCCAGCCCTGCTGACTCCGAAGACAAGCTCCCTGGAAATGCCTTCACTCCGTGTCAGGAAGAGGTTTAATTTTAGCGGCCCAAAAAACAAAAACCGTTTCACATTCAAACCTGTGCAGACATGATTGTTTTTAATGCGGCGCTTCGCATTGTGATATTTTCCTGTTTATGTGGGATATTCACCATGAAAATAATCCTCCTTGAAATGTATACGACCCCCCCCCCCCCCCCTGATATCTGCTGGGTTGACCTCGATGGCGAGGACTCGTGCTCTGTGTGCCGAACGGGCCACCTGGCCATGTTGGCAGGACGCACTGGACGGGGCTCCACGCCGCTTTGTTCGGTGCAGCAGCCTGGAGAAGTGAGCCCACTGGCTGAAAACACTGGGGTTAGATCCCGCCTCCATTCTCCTTCAGCAGCCTGTTGGCTCCAGAAACATTCACGGACATTTTGTTTTTTGTTGTCATTTTGATCAAATGATGTAGAATCGGCTCATCTGTTCAGTACTTCAGCAGTTCTGGGAGTGAATGAAGAGCTCGGGGACACAACGGAGGGGGGGGGGGAAATGCCCCCACCCCCCCGAGTCCCGCTCACACATCCTCCATCGACGTGTGAGTTTCCCTCCTGGAAGCGACGACACGGATCCGTCATCATTTCCTGTCCTCCGTCCTCCGACTGTCTTTCTCTCCGTTCACGGGATGGCCTTGTTTCTCTCTGCATGGGGAGGCCGCGCGGCTCTCGCCCTACCGGCCGCGCCCGCTCCGCCCTCCGACCACCTGTCACTCCTCCCCCCCAGCTGACGGACGGTTGGTTCGGTCCGATCCGTTGCGAGCTGGTTTGACTGTAGTACGGTAGTTCTGCACAATACTTTATCTTATCTTAGAGGACATTCCGGCGTGCCGCAAGCAAAACCGCTCCTGACGTAACCCAGCGGGCCCCGAGTTCATTTTCTCCTTCGTCGAGTTTACGGCCTCCCGTCTGTTTCTTCCAAGACATTTGTTAATTATCGGATAAACGCGTTTATTCAGGTCTAGAAAAGCAGCGCTTTGCTCGGATGAACCAATTCAGGGGTTCAGGAACGTTCCTGCGCTTCCTCCAGGTGCAGGCGACCCCTTTGTGCCCCATCAAGTGAATTTTAAATTGCTCCCTGTTGGTTCTTCAAGGTCGGGCGGACCTTACGGCCTCCGGTCACCCTCCATCTGCCCTGGTGGGTGGGTGGGGGGGGATTAATTAGGGACTCATGCAGTTTCTAAGGAGCAAAGGCTTCCTTCAAGAAGGATGGAACTTGTGAAGCCTGCAGCTTTCCCTTTATTCAGGACACGTTCCAATGTCACTTTCACTCCTCCGTCAGTTCCTGTTCTGCTTCTCAGACTAAGATGAGCTTTTTGATAGTTAAAAGATGTCCCTTTAATTAACCCTGTACATGTAACTCCCTCTGTGCCTGTCTTGTTGCCTGCCTACGAACACTCGTTCTTGTAGAAAGTGTCCCACGCTGCCTTTTTCACAACTTCTGCCGTCGTTGAATCCAGATGGCCTCGGCGGATAATGTTCCCGTGCGTGACGGCCTTCATCTGCTCTCAGGAATGACTCGCTAATATCTCGTCTGACACTCGGCCGGATCCTAATCGCGTCTTCCCGATCGTCTGCTGGACGTTCCGGCATCAACCACCGATCTTACATCCCGCAGCTCCCAGCGGTCTCGCTAATCCACACCCTGTCCGGTCTGCCGCGATCGGCAGTGTCGATATTCCCACACACACACACACACACACACACACCTCCATGACCTCACCGTCGGGTTTACACTCTGACCACACATCTGGACGTGTGTCCGTAACAATGTCCGGAGTTTTCCAGCTGCATATGAGAGGTGGAGAATGTCGTAAAATTCCAAACATTCCTGAAGGTTTTTGTTCTGAGTGTTCTTCCCCTCCGGATGCGTGGGAACACTCGGGTCCTGATGTGTGCTGCACAAAGCCGGCGGCGGCGTTGTGTTGTTCTCACATGCCGGAGTAACACGAGCACTTCGCTGGGGAGATCACTTGAATCCTCGTATTTGCGGAATCCATTTGTGACTTTTTTTATTCACGCTTTCTGTCCGACTCCTGTCAGGTGTTCTGTGACTCGTATCGACGGGGCAGGAGGAACTCCTGGGTGGAGGTGGAACAGCTTCGGACCTCAGACACAAATCACTCCCAGTCAGCCGTTTGGAAAAGTTACCGCCTTTCTAAGAATCTTTAGCTCATCATCCTGTATTTGTGCCGCGGTTAAACGGTTCCTTGACTGGCTGGCTTGACTCGGCTAACAGCTGTAATTTGTGTGCAAGCACACACACACACACACACACACACACACACACACACACACCCACACACACACAGTGTGTTTTTAACCCCGGCTCTGGCGCTGACAGCTCGTCGACTGCAGCCTCTTTCAGTCGTTACTCATCTCACAAATATGAGCTACGGCTCCCCAGGAGCGCCGGCGCTCTCGGGGAGATCGCCTCCCTCTCTGCGTCTCCTACTGTGGGGTCGGGATCTTTTAGCCGCACGGGTCCCTTCAGCTGTTGGGGAATCTGCAATAAGACACAATAACATTTTTCATTTTGTCCGACTTTCCCCTCGTTATCGAAACAACAATCGCTTTCTATTTAGTTCTTCCTCTCCTCCATCACTGCCGCCGCCGCCGACCCCCGCTCCGGCAGGCTGCTATCGTGGCTCCCCCCCCCCCCCCACCTCCAGCGCTCCGTGGGGTTGGGAGGACGCCGTATCTTTGCCTCAGCCTGTTCGCTGTCAGCGTCTTCACCGGTTTGTCTGGTTTAGCAGCTTTCGGGGCGTTGTTGTTCCAAAAACAACATGGTGGAGGAAGACGTGTTCCAGCCAATCCTACGGAACCTGTTGTTTTAATGCTATCCAGTCTCCGCCCAGCAGGCAGCGGTGCCACCCTGGAGTCAAAGATATAAACCTGGTAGTTTCTGAAAACAGCAGCGAGGTGGAGGGAGGGGGGGGGATAAATGCCCCGGTGCAGCTAGTTAGCTGTTAGCATTGAAGTTGGTCTAGAAGTCATTCAAACACGGCGAACATGTTTCAAGCCTTGGACTTTGTAAATGTTGGTAAGACGTCGAGCCCGGCGTCCGAAGTTTGCCTTGCCTCATTTCAAACCCCTCCGGAGGGAGAGGAGTATCCGCTCCGTTGGCCCTCCTCCACCACGAACCTGACCCGGATACACGGCTGGAAGGTGTTCTGTGATATTTACCCCCACCGGGCTCCTCCTCCATCTTTTTCTCACCTTCCTTTCTCTCTCTCATCCCTTTTTTATTGCAACAGGCTCAGGACAAGAGGAAAGCTCTGGAGGAGACCAAAGCCTACACCACCCAATCCCTGGCTAGCGTGGCCTACCAGATAAATGCCTTAGCCAATAACGTCCTGCAGCTGCTGGACATCCAGGCCTCACAGTTGCGTCGCATGGAGTCCTCCATCAACCACATCTCCCAGGTGAGAAACACACAGCTGTGACGACTGGCACCCCACAAGTCCCACTTCTCCTCTCGCTTTCACACAGGGACGGTTATTTTCCGACCCAGAATGAGGTTTCGGTTCTCTCCTCGGTTCCTTTTCGCGAGTCTTTTTTCGCGTTGTCCAAATGTCTGACTTGGTTGCCTGTTTGTCCTCTTGTCAATGTTGCGTCTGTGACTTATTTAACAGACTAAAGTCTAGACCGAGAAATGATTTGGATGAATGGGAGGATTGTTTCCAACGATGCTTAACCCTTTATTCTACGCGTTAGAGGCTCTAACAAAGCGGACGCTGTCAGAGCGGTTTCTCTTGGCGGTAGCAGGTAAATCCAGCCGCTCATCCAATGAAGGCATTAAGGGCTCAGACAAATCAAACAAAGAGCGCCATGCTCGGTGAATGATGCAGATCAGAATCTGGTGGTGGGGGGGGGGGGGGGGGGCTTTGTTTAAACTCCAACAATTACAGGTCACCAAAGGTCGAATCCACCCAGCAAATGGAAAGACGACTTCCAGCTGGGTTTGTCTTTCCCATGTCGGGTATCTGTTTTCAAGAGTGCCAGAAATTCTTTCAGGACACACTGAAGGTCAGATTTTCAGAGCGACGGAGGGGGAAAAGGAAAAAGACTTGTGAGGGATGGAAGACGGAGAGAAATCGAAAGCTTACGATGACGAGCAAAGAAAGACGGGAGAGTAACCGATAAAAGACGTATTTACACGGTTTCGGGCTTCGAGTCAATGTCCTGACAAACACCATTTAGCAAACACCAAGGTCACAGTGATGCCGTCGCATGCCCTCGGTCTCTATGGCAACGAAAGTGGTCGGGGAGACTGCCAGACGTTTCTGGTCACCATAGAGATCCGTTGCCTGGAAGAGAACTTCCTGCCGAGCTTGGCATTGTCTTCTTCTGTGCTCACTGCCGTCTCTTCTCTTGTGCTTGGGAAATTCCGCCCTTCCTCCTGTATATTTATGCTCATGGTTGTGTACTTTCTGTAACCATGGCGATGGTGAAGTAGTCCTAAAGAGTCAGCTGATGGACATGAAGGATTTCCCCCTTCTATTTAGGGTTTCATTTTTTTGTTCCAAGAAAAAATAAGTCACTGTGGACTAAATCCCTGACATTAACGTATCCGTCACCGTGTGGTCAGACGTTGCCTGGCGTCGGCGCCGCCCACAGCTACGGCGGGTTTTCCTTGGTCAGGGTGTGTCTTCTTAGCGGCGGCGTGGAACTGATGCATCCCTCCGAGTCTCGTTGGACTGTAATGCTATACTGCAACAAGTGGCTGCTAAGAGGCTCCAAACAGGGAGCGCTCTGCGACTCCAGACCGGCCGCTTGGTCAAAGTGGGAGGTTGTTTTGTCACCGCTATCCGTCCTCGTTCCTGGGATGTACAGCTACATGCCGCTGCATTCTATGGGTGCCTGTATGCGTGTGTGTTTACACTGTCATGATAAGAACACACACACACACACACACGCACACACACACACACACAGATGTAAAGATTCGGGGTTGTGTCTGTGTGCTGCAGCTTTGGCTTTTTGACCTCCTGTCGAGGAAGGATGGCACTCATCCAAACAGGAAATGAAGCCTTATCGGCCTCCGTGTGTGTGTGTGTGTGTGTGTGTGTGTGTGTGTGTGTGTGTGTGCTCCTCGTGTTTCTTGCTGATCCTTCCCGGTGTATTTTGGTCTCCCTCTTGTCTCTCCTGGTGGTTTGTCCCACTTTGTCTGAGTTTGTCTGCATTTAAAAAAACAAACAAATCCGGTCTGGGATATTTACCTGCCTCGTTCTCTCTTCCATGGAATTAAAGCTTAATCTCTTCAACTGGGGGGGGGGGGGGCAGGACAGAAACATGCTTGGCAGTCTAACTGCAAACTAATTTCTTCCTCGCCAGCTCACGACCTTTTGTCATTAAAGTGGGAACTCTACCTCCCTGAGGTTTGCTGCAGATCAATGTTTTAATCCCTCTATCAGAGGTGAAGACCAAAAAGGCATCGGTCCAGAACCCGAGAGGAGAAACTCCCGATCCTCACGCTTGAGAATTGAATCCGCTAATGACTTCTAGCCCTTCTTTGACAGTTTGCTGCATTCGCAGTGCAACAGAATTGCGGGCACCTGCGCCAACGCTCCGTTTGCACAGAGCTAATTGCACAAATATGTAGCTGAGATTTAGCATTGGCTTTTTTTATTTGGCTGTGGCTGCAAGTTCTGGCATCGTAAAGGCTTCCTCCCTGTTTGTATGTAAACGTCAGCGCTCGCTCGGAGTACAGTTCTGGCCTCCGCCCAAAAGTTAGATTGGTTAAGGTCCGCTGAGGTGGTGCCGCCTGTGCCGAGTTAGCAAAACGAGGCATCAGCCTGTCTTTAATAGAGGAGCTCGTTTTGTTTTTCTCCTGCTGTTGGAGACCTCGTCACACCGGGTTTGTTCAGTTCATCAGAGGAAACCCACCTTTGACCTCCCATTTTTGGCTCTGAGTGAAGACCGAAGTCCCGGCTCTCTCTGTGACTGCTGAGAAATGGCCTTCGGACAACTGTTGGACTCCACAGCCGCTGAGGAGCAGACCGGAAAAGAGGCATTTTGGCTCGGGGCAGTTTGGATGTTGGACCGAACGGCGACTACAGACGAGGACGTTGTGAGGAATACGACAGCCTGGGGGGGGTTAAGAAACATATGGATGCTAATCCCCGTGAACAGGAAAATACTCCTAGAAGGTAGCCAAGACTAAATCTGGGCTCATATTTGAAATCTCCCTCTTTTATTTCTTAACGGCTTCCCCACTGTGCTGCTGAATGGCGTTATCTTGGAACCTTGACGTACCACGGGCTCCGAGATGTCTGCCGCGTTATCTGGTGCATATCGTTAGAGAGCACGCTGTCTTAATACGCATCGACGCAGAAAATAAACGCGACTCGGCTGAATAGTCAACTTAGTCAACTCGCACAGGAGCGTCTAGTTATCCAAGGAAATGTAGGGAGTAGCTAGCAGACCAGGCAGGTGGAGAGAAGATGGATGCAGTTGGGGGGGGGGGGGGGGGGGGGGGGGGCTATTGGCGATTCATCATAACATGACTGCAGGAACACACTGAACATTGCAAATTGCTTAAATCCAAGGCCAAACCGAGGTTCGCCAAGGAAGAGCATTCTGACTCGGCTGACTCGGGGAACAAACTGAAACGCGAGTAGAAGCTTGGCCTCATCGGGCTTTCTTCACCTGCTAGCCGCTCTGCCGTTGTGATGTATTCATATCGGAATGGAAGCCAGGAATCGAGGTTCAAATGCATTCAACAGACTCATTCTTCATGGTTATCGTCTCTTTATTATCCCACAGAACAAGGTTTTCCATTTTCTGGACTGATGTCATGACGAGCTTGTTTTAACTCCCATGTCTTGTTCTTGTTTGTGATATTAATGCAGTGAAAATAGTATTAATATTCTAATTTTCAGAGTCTTGGGCGATGCCTTTTTCCCAAGCCTGATTAGCATCTGCTGCCAGTCTGGCATTAATGATTGGTACATCTGTCTGGTCTGGCAAGCCACATGTGTAAACACACACACACACACACACACACACACACTGTGGTACGCAGGGTGTGTGTGTGTGTGTGTGTTAAGTAGCCAGCCTTTTCCTCATGTTGCAGACATACGCTGCAGCGTTTCTGTTTGTCTGTGCGTTTGTGCATTTCAGACATTTTATTGAGGATCTCATCCCGTGGGGCCGGCCGGCCAAACCGCTGACGAGGCTGTTTTTATTTTCTCTGACGTGTGCTGAGGTGAAACCGGCTGTCGTGATTCCGTTCCGAATCGAAGTCTGCAGTCGTGCTTTTTTTGTCTCTTTTGCTTACCCTCCAGTGTGCGTTAATCCAGCGGGACGTTTTTGTTTGCGTAAGGCTTCCAAATTCCTTCCTTTCGTTTGTCCTTTGATTTGTTGTCCCGCCGGACTGTGGGTCCTTCTGTCCAAATACGTGCCCCTAAAGCCATCCGAGCCATCTAAATCAGGGCGAGGCGACGGGGTCGGGTCGAAGGAGTCAAAGAAGGCATCATGAAAATAGGTATTTCTTTTAGATGTTGTTTATTTTGACAAAAACAAGCAAAGAAAACCCCGAAATTCCCGCTGAGAAACAAGACATGAAATAGAAGTGGATGATGGATGGGATATATAATATATATTTTGTGGCACACTGTCAGTTTTGGGTTGTGGTACATTTTGGAGTTACGGGCGGTCAAATATTTATTACGGTTGACCCCCCCGTCTCCGGTTTGACACTGAAAGATTTCCAACTGAAGTCTCTTGTTGCTACGGCGAACACAACAATGGCCTCCCCTCCTGGAAACCACGACAGTGACTCACTCCGAAATGGGAAGGACTATTCCATCATAAGGGGGGATGATGTCGGAAACGGTTCCAGTGTGTGACACAGAGCCTCAAAATAGTCTTCGAGTTGGGCGACTCTTGACTGGGTGTGGTAAGAATTGGCTGGGAGAGGCAAAATCGAATGGAGGGAAGAGAAGGGGAAATGATAATAGATTTGTTAATGAAGGCAAGACATGGGGGTGGGGGGGGGGATCCTGAAAAGCAGCATCCCCCCCCCAACGGGGTGTAGCATCTCGCTGCACGCTAGCCGTGGGTTTGACTCAAGCTGCCTTTCGACACTGGCCTGCCTTTCTGTTTTTTTCTCTACACACAGGAAGGAGATGAACTCACTCTGTTTCGCATTCTCACTTCCCTCCTTTGCCAGCGGCGATGACGTTTGCCCCCCCCCCGTTCTCTGATAAGGGTAGCTCGTTCAGCCAAGACCATATGCTGCTCGACTTTTTAACAATAGCTCTCTTGTTCAGGAAAGAGTTTCATCTGGGATTTATTGTGGGATTGACCTCTTTGAAGTTTTTGCTAAGAACTCTTCCATCTTCTTTTTTGTTTTATTTTGACATTGTCCTAACATTTTACAAGTTGTCTTGGCAAGTTTGGTTTGTCGGAATCATAGTTAGGAGAAAATATGTCAAAGCTTGGCAGTTAACTCGAATCCCAGCTAAGTTTGGTGTTGTTGAACTAAAGTGTTTGCAGCCAAGCTCTGGTTAAAAACGAGGACTAGTCAACTCGGTTAATCCGGCGACACACAGCGGCGCACCGGAGCAGAGTGGACAGTCCCTTTTGAATAGGAAGTCTCTCTGCGAGCAATTATGGACGTCCGGCTTCGCCTGTTGTGAAACGTTGATTCCTCTTTTTCTACAATTTCGAAAAATCCACTTTCTTACACTTTCAAAAGCTGCTTCTTTTTTTTTTTTTTTCCCCATAAAGCTCATCTCATTAACCCCTTATTTGAACTTCAGACGTGATATTGCCCAGAGATGTCAGTGCTGTTTGCTGATGTTGTTCCTTCGCTCGGCTCTGGGACGACTGATACTCCAAGACCAAGTCGTCCGTGCAGGGAACCAGAGCAGCACAAAGACACAGAGTTCAGATCCCTGTGGCATGAAAGGAATCCTCTGTTGGCGCTGCTCGCTGCCTCCGTCCTCCCAGCGAGAGACCATCGTTTTACTGGTCTACCCTCAGCAGACATTGCAGCCTTTCATCTGCCAGAGGAAGGGCAGCTGCTCATGGGTTCCTCTTGGGCTGGTGGGAGTGTTTGGATCCGTCCCCGTTTGACTGCGTTGTCAAATATAGACAAATGCTTGTACATGACAGATTCACCTCGTGGGCAGACATGGACAGACGGGACTTTGAGGCTACGACCGATCTGTGGCTGCTGGGAAAGCGAACCCTGCGTCATTTAAAGTCAGTTGTGTGCAAAGGTTTCTTGAAAGTAATTACTATCGTCCAGGAAACGGGGCAGTTAATGGAACCCTGGTGCATTTTCTGTGAGAAAACACTCAGGAAGTCCTGCAGGGCCATAAATAATGCACCACAGGTTATCCCTCGCAAGATGACGGGCGTGTTTCCCAACTAATGGAATAAAAATATAATTTCATGGACAGTAGACTTTTTCTTGGAACACGGCGGCCTGTCATTTAGATGAACGCCGCTCTCCATCTTTATATTTGTCATGTTGTTCTGTGTGAAATGAGCTATCGGTGAAGGGAATTGTCCCGACACGTGATTGAGTTATCATTCTGTTGAGGACACGCTCTCGGCCACAATCGATTTCATTAGTGTGTTGGCTGTTTGCGGGGGGGGGTTGACTTCGGTGATGAAAAGCTCAGCGTCGTGATTCAGTTAAACCTCCTTGGACGGCTTTATTGCGAGTTCATCCAATCCCAGAGGTGCGTGTCGTTGTACTTTGCATCTTGGCGCTTCCATTTTTCGGCATCGATCACACCCCTCCCTCTGTCCTGACTGTTCCCTTCCAGACTGTCGATATCCATAAAGAGAAGGTGGCCAGGCGGGAGATCGGGATCCTCACCACCAACAAGAACACGTCGAGGACCCATAAGATCGTAGCGCCAGGTAATATGGAGCGGCCGGTCCGGTACATCCGGAAGCCCATCGACTACACTGTGCTGGACGACGTCGGCCATGGCGTTAAGGTGACTAAACCGTTTCCTTTGTGGCTCTTTTCTCCACTTCCTTGTTCTACCACATGCGATCTTCTTCCCTCTCCCCCCCCTCCTCTCTTTCTTGCCGGAGGTATTCCTACCTCCCTCCTTCTCTTCGCTGTCCCACTCCGACTTGTTTTCTGGCTCACACTCTCTTTTGCCCCTTCCGAGCCCACAGGATGTGTAAGTTTCAGCGCGGGTTTGCCGGGAATCGGTCGGGGGTGGCGATGATCTACAAAAGTGATTACATCATACAGCGTTCAGGAAACAGCTCTATTCTCGGAGTGTTGTAAGAGAAGGAGAGAAGTTTTTATGGGCACTTTGTCCTAGACAAAGGCCTCCTCTCCCGTTTCCCCTTGGAGGAGGATAATGTTGTAAAAATTAGATTTGTAGTTTATTTTCACGTCAGTACAATCTGAAAAGCGAGAAAGAAGCAGATTTTGACGATTGCAGTGTGAGATTTCCTCCTCTGATTCGCCATTAGGGCTTGTTCCCGTGGTCACTGGGTCAACCCGGTGGCGGCAGTAATGGCATCACGCCCTGACGGCCGCAGGCGCTTTGTGCTCTCCAGCCTCCCCATTTGAGTTCCCGCTGCCCCATCAGTCAGTCGATCAGTTGCAGCTTCCAGACAGATTGGATTAGAGGCCATTACTATGCCCTATTGCCACTCTCAATTTAGTCAGCAGAGAATCATGCTGGACCGCTCTGACGGCTAATGGCGAGCAGACTCTTCTATTCCCCCACGAAACGCTGACGACGACATTTTATTACGCCGGCGATTTACTAATTCGCTCTCTTTCCAGGTAGCGAAATGCAAATGAATTTCCACACGTTTATTTGATGCATTTGAAACTACAGAAGAGGAGCGGTTAGCTTAGCCTAGCATTAAGCCTGGAACCAGGCGCCTAAGCCTTAGAATCAGGACGAGCGTTCTGACTGCTGTTAGATTAAAGCGACGGCGTCAGATTACTGTTAGCGTAGCGTAGCGGCTGCAGGAACGCTTGATGTGTCTATTTTAAGAACATTACGTTTTACTCTCGGCCTAATCTCAGTGGAATTTCTGTCCGTGTCTTTACGAAGGCTGAATTCCTACAGCAAATGTGAGAACACGCGCACACACACACACACACACACACACACACACTCCTGCAGCAGTTGTAAGTCACTCTTCTTATGTATGCGCGTTACGAGCCGATCGATAGTCAAAATCAATACGCTATATTAATTCATATAGTATCCTGTGATGGCTGCCGTCAGTCGCCTGGCTTCTATAGGATATCTATAGCCGCGGTTTAGTTACTGACCAGGATCAATACCTAAATGGGGCTTTAAACCACGTCGATTGGCCTGAATGTCGGATTGTGTTTTGATTCACTCCCAACGTGAGTTAAAGGGAAATAAAAAGATAATAAATACATCCGGCGGGATGCAAAAGGGATTCTTCTCCGAACACGGCAGCAAGTAAAGGCTCAGAATGTTCTGCAGCTGGAGGCGTAGCCACGGTAACGTGATGCGTTTTGTGCTGCGGTGCAAATTTGAGATCCATTCTTCCAGTCAGCCGATGTTTAATCGAATCGGTCGGGCTTTCGGAAATCGTTGCATTAGTTTCAGGTGTTAAGAGCAGGATCCTTTTGATATCGTGTGTCTGACAGAGATGACATTAAAGATATCGTTGTGTTTCTTTTTTGGGGGGGGGGGGGGGGTTAGTCAAAAGTTTTTTGGCATCGTTGCAAGCGCATTCAGATTTCATGCTTTCCTGATTTACTGAGGACGTTTTGCTGCCTTTATTTCATCGAGCAACTTTTTTTTTTTTTTCCTTCCCATCCCCCCCCAAATAATACCAAGCCTTTTTTGTAGGCCTCCGGGATGACCTAAATCTGGACC
Source organism: Brachionichthys hirsutus (assembly GCF_040956055.1). Classification (NCBI taxonomy): domain Eukaryota; kingdom Metazoa; phylum Chordata; class Actinopteri; order Lophiiformes; family Brachionichthyidae; genus Brachionichthys; species Brachionichthys hirsutus. The sequence continues at coordinate 4,237 of NW_027180549.1, read as the reverse complement.
TGTGCGTTTTTAATTCGAGTCGGACGCTCCTAAAGTGTTTCAGGATGCATTGAGATGCGGGAACGCCGCATCGGTCCCGTCTCTCCCGACGTGACCTAGATCGTAAATCGAATCTCGTCCAGCGCCGATAACCCAGGGAGAGCGAAAGTCGCCGTTCGCAGCTGCGTCGGAAGCGGCTTCTGCATTTAAGGATGCAGAAATGCATTCATTCTGGCCCGTGCACCGGTTCAGCCTTCAGTTCCGGGTTTCTGTCTCTCTCTCACGGCCGCCGGGGATGCTGCATTATAGATGAACCACTTGACGCTGATACGTCGGCTCTATATTCTCTTTGCCATCAGCCCACAGATTCGTGCGCGGGCTCACCGGGCGTGCACGCAAAGCTCCCGTCTCACAGTCCACGCTGAGCTCGGATTTGTTTCACCCGTCGTCAGAGCCCTGCAGTTTTGTTGGGCGTGGTCCAGCAGGCCTGGTGCGACTCGTATCTGCGGATCGGCCCGGGTCTGGCTCAGTGTTTACTCAGAGTAAACGCAAAGAGGAGTCGCTCGTTTCTGGACTTCCACTCATCCATTCAGAAACGGCCTTTTTGACACGCCCTCTTTCTCTCCTGTTTTTTCTCTCCTTTCGCCCACATAAGTGGCTAAAAGCCAAGGTAAGTCTGGTTCCTCTCATGACCCCTTTTAGCATAATGCATTATTGATAGTTTCCTCCATCCCCTTTCACAGCACCCCCCCCCCGTACATGTGGTCATCACTGTCGTCCTCATTAACCGGCCTGTAGCCCCCCCCCTCCCCCTGAACTTGTAGCCCGAGGCTCTGTAACATCCTCCTCCTCCTTTAACGTAGCTGATTCTAAATGTTCAGTAGTGGATTTAAAATCCTGTAGGCTTCCCAGACGACGTGTCTAAAGGAGACCAGGCAGCGCCTTTCAGCTGCCATTCCAGATTCAGGTGGTTTTTTAGGAGCTTTTATACGATTGTTGAGACTTTTTGGAGTTTTCTAACCTGCAATCAGCTGCAAACAACCTGCGGGTTAACCACCGGTTGGACCGGCGTCTATGGAGAGTTCGTCTGGGCAGCCTATAGCATCGGACTATGATCTCACACACACACACACACACACACACACACACACACACACACACACGCCGTCTGAAGTCCGTTTGTTTGTTAAATGTGTGTGTTTTCCACCCAACCACAGCAGCACGGAAACAATCAGACGATCAGAGGAGGAACGCTATCAAGGACCAATCCGCCGACGCAGAAGCCGCCGAGCCCTCCCATGTCGGGGCGTGGCACGCTTGGGTGAGGTTTTCAGATCAGTCGGCGTGGAAGTGAGAATAATCGCGGTAGAGATTACATGAAGTGTGGAAACCTTCGGCGAGGTCGGGATGCGTCCCGGCGAACCCGCTCGTGGTCTCCGATCATTTTAATTCCAAGGCGTGAACTTCCAGGCCGCGGCGCGTCCAGCAGGGTGAACCCGATCGGATTTGCGCTCCATCATTCCCGTCCTCGCGGTTCCTAATCTGCGCTTTTCGTTTTCTACTTCGGGGCAGGAGGAACACGCAGTTCAAGACCCTGGAGCCGGTGAAGCCCCCGACGGTGCCCAACGACTACATGACCAGCCCCGCCCGGCTGGGCGGCCAACACGGGCCGCAGCACAGCCCGGGTCGTACGGCGTCGCTCAACCAGAGACAGCGCACGCACAGGTAGATGAGGATCCATCCTATTCGTAGCCACGCCTCTCTAGCGGGAACGGCGTCTCAGTTTTCCTTTTGCTTTGGGGGAATTTGGTTTTGTAAGCTGTGAGAAAGTGGAGCCGGAACTTCTTTAAAGCCAGTTGATTTATAAACAGCGGAATATTTTGGGTGAGGGCTGCATGAGAGACGAGGCTCGGTGCGGTTTATTTCACTGAGAGTAAAAAAAGATGGGGGGGGGGGAGGAACACTGAGGAAGAGAGGAATGGGTAAATTATGTAGGGATTAAGGGGGGGGGGGGGGTTGAAGTGAGACTTTCACTTCAAAAGAGGGATGGCACAGCGTTGCTCAGCCTTTATCTCCAGACGCAGACGCCGAGCTCCCACCCGCCCCCGGCGTCACTCCCAGGGCAATCCCTGCTGGATGTGCCTGGAGAACCCCGAGGTGAAAGAGTAGAGAGGGGGTGGGGGAGGGGGGGGGGGGGGGGTAGAGAGATGTGAAAGAGATGTCACTTGAAACGCATGAGAGGAGGAGGTTGGGGGCTCGTTAGGGCCGAGGAGCTGGGGGGAGGAACTGGAGCAGAAATGAGGATCGGTCAGGTCAGTGGTCTCAGACTGGGGGGGGGGGGGGGGGGGGGGCGTTTAAACCGGTTCAGCAGGGCAGACAAACGAGCTCCAGTGTCACGCCTGATGATGTCAGCTTGATGAATCAATATCACCGATAATACCTGCTGCTGAATAAAACGACATCTTCCTCTTCCTCCTCCTCCTCAGTGGAAGCAGCGGGGGGAGCAGCAGCAGGGAGAACAGCGGCAGCAGCAGCATTGGTATTCCCATCGCCGTGCCGACGCCCTCCATCCCCAACTCTGCGCCAGGTGAGCGTTGCCAGCGGCGACGGGTCCGCACCTCGTCCAGGAACACTTTTCTGGCACCGATTTTCCAAAGTGAAAAAACAAGAAAACAGTTTTTTTGCTTGTTTGAGGTCATGTCTGAGCCGGGAGACGCGACATAAATCGCTTCTTAAATCATTGACAGCCTTTAGCTCCGCCTGCTGCACCAATGAGCAGTAATCGAAACATATGGATCAGGCATCAGGAGACGAGTCCTCCAGCGGTGATGCGTGCGTTCAGGAGCTTTACTCGGAAAGGCGTGAATGTTCTACGGGACATTCTCAAAGCCGCCGTTTACCAGGCGGGGATTACGGAGCTTTATTGTGTTCAGAGCACGACCGGATTTCTGTCTGCGTAAATAGGCCAAGCTGCAGTACACCGTACACAGTACACAAGCACGCAGTACTGCAGTACACCGTACACAAGCACGCAGTACTGCAGTACACCGTACACAAGCACGCAGTACTGCAGTACACCGTACACAAACACGCAGTACTGCAGTACACCGTACACCGTACACAAGCACGCAGTACTGCAGTACACCGTACACAAGCACGCAGTACTGCAGTACACCGTACACAAGCACGCAGTACTGCAGTACACCGTACACAAACACGCAGTACTGCAGTACACCGTACACAAGCACGCAGTACTGCAGTACACCGTGCAGCAGCTTTTTCTTTTACCTCAGTGCCAGGAATTAAGAACTAGCCACAGCTCTCTCCCTGCGAGATGGTCGCCATGGAAACAGTCAATTCATACCTCAAAGAAGCGCCGCGCCGCACCGCGACAAAGTTGAATTGCTCCTCCGGGGAGGGGGGATGGGGGGGGGGACAGGGAGGGGGGGTTCTTGAGTGAAGTGGCGGGATGTTGCGTGAGGAGGAGGCAGACGCCGTCCTGCCTCGGTGTTCCACGGTGACTAACGGCAACGCTCCTTTCAGTCCCGCCCATGTTCGCTCCGCCTCCCCCGCCGCCACCTCTTCCTGCGGCCGGGCTCGGCCCTCCGGCGGCACCTCCGCCGCCGCCGCCACCCACAGGTGAGAGTCCTCGCCGTGCGAGGCCGCTTCCGGCGCCTCTGGTGGTGGATAATCAGCACGGTGGGGTGAACAATCAGGGCGTGGCCGAGTGTCCAGCTGTTCACGCCGCTAGCGAGGTGATTGATTGTCGCTGCGTCGTCGTGATGCAGAACGTGTGAACAGACTGGGCACCATTCTCAACCCTCATTGGTGACGGGGCTCCTTCATGCTTTGTGATTGGCTAATAATATCATTGAATTTCACCCTGCACAGCTCTGAATGGTTCCTCGCTGACCTTTGACCTGAATAAAATCCTGCGTCATTAATGAATATGACTTTCATATACTAAAAAATACAGAATATGCTCTCCCAGAATCGACCTCTAACATTTTAGCTCCATTTGTAAATAATGAATCGTGGCTCGTTGGGTTTGAGATTTTTCTGCTCTCCTTTACTTTTAAATTCTAATTTATGTGACACAAAGGTGACTTCCTGCTTCAACCGCTTTTGATTGGACGACAAAACAGGTTCACGCTAAAAACATTTTTATCTGGTTATCAGTTTTATTGGTGGAACCGTTTTAGTCCTAGCCGTGTGTGTGTAGGTGTGTGTGTGTGTGTGTGGGTGTGCGTGTGTGTGT
>NW_027180548.1:0-92013 GCF_040956055.1 Brachionichthys hirsutus | reverse complement strand
TTAAAAATCACCGGTCTAATCTCTCACTGAGGGTTTATGAGAAATGTGTGTGCACATCTGCATGTGTGTGTGCGTGTGTGCGTGTGTGTGTGCGTGCCCGGCTTGTTTGTGGCAAATACCGAGCACGCTCGTAAAATTGGTCTTATTTTTGTTATTGTGACAGAAGCACTTTCATTATATTCAGATTTTGTCTTCATGTTTGCGTGGAGGCCCTTCAAGTTTGTGCACGAGCAACCGTCACTCTAGCGACCCTTTAACGTGTGTTGATGCAAGTGTGTGCGTGTTTTGTTTGTTCACACACACACACACGTGTACAATGTGGATGTTTTCTGTTATGGCGAGGTGGCTGTTTTTACCAGCTGCTTTAGGCTCCTTTACCGTCAGGGCCTCATCGTGTTCCAGTTATTAGATATCTCTGTGGACACACCCACACAAAACACAGAAGCTACACTATCTGCCCAGTTATAAAACATGGTCAGCTCATACACACCGGAACACAAGTACAATTTAAGTCATGCTAGAAGTGATTTAGGAAAATATAGACAGGAATAGCAGTAGCATGAAGATGCTAACATTTTCTTTCATGCGTTTACAGCGGATCCATTTTTGTGTCGAGTGAATTTCAGTCACTACATTTCATTTCAATTGTATATGAAAAGTAAAAGGATCCATACATTATTAACTGATGTCTATTTTATTATTTCAATAACTATATTAGGGATTTGTTGTGTATTTGTCAGTGTTAAGTTCGAAAATACTCTAAATATCTGTGCTTTGGCTTGAGCGTGTGCAAATGTGCAACCTACCACACAGGATGCAGCTGCAGCGAAAACGCTGCAGTTTTACAGAACTCTGTGAGTGAGTTCATCTGCATGTGAGCGTGTGGTTCACATTTAATTTCCTTCTTTGTGATCACTGTCGGTCCTTTTGTTCCATCCCTGCCTTAAATCCATTGTTGGCTTTCTAGTGGAATACGGCCTCGGGGCAGGAGAAGTAATTCAATCAGCAATTCATGATCTTCCCATTGTCCCAGGAAAACCCACAAAGACTCGAGTTTAATCATATCAGTCTGATCATTGTAAAACAGTAGTACCGGCATGTGATGGTGCAACATAGGAGAGAAACCAACAAGCAAATGCAAAATGAGATTCATATTTGTTCATGACAGAGATGAATCTCAAATCTAGCCAGTTGTATTGCTTTAGTTGGAGCAAGTCAAATTAGGTGTGATCAAGGATTACATAATTATGCAGGCACCTTGGAACTGAAATCATTTTCCCCTCATAGAAACTCTTCTGCCTTGAGTTTATTGCCAATCTGAAGTGGCTCTTTTGTCCCAGGCTGAGAACAGGGTGCCAGACAGACTGTCTGAAACAAGGAATGGGGTTAACCAAGTCGCTCCCAAGTCTCCACGACGCTACCCAGCAACTACTGCACACCGACGCTCACCCAGCCTCTTTATGCTGCAATAAAACACAGGAATGCATGTGCCCCCCCTACAGACAGGAGCACAAACACCGAGACAAAAGCTCCCCCCCTTAGCTCGCCAGTTTGCATTGCAGTTTGAATGCATGTGGCTCTGTGCATGTGCGCGTCCTTCTGCACGCGCTGCATTTATGCAAAGGAGAAGACATTTGCAAGCTGTGAATCTGATATTTTCAATGGATGATTTCTTCTACAGTGCATTGCACTGTGCAGTCGTGCGCGTGGGCGGTCATGATAATATGCAGATACACACGGGGGCTTCACGTGGGCAAGCTTTATTAAACAGCCTGAGAGCAAGGCAAACTCTCACTGACGTCTGACTTGGAAAGTGACAAAGACAGACGCTGTTGCCTTTGTGGGTGAGCTGGAAGAACTCAGCCTTCGAACGTCACGCTCTGCTTGTGCATGCGAGCATTTGCGTGTAGGTTTGTAGAGGCCAATGTGCACAAGAACAATGGAACTTAAAATCCGGTTACAAACTAAAATGTATTTTCCTTTCATATTAATAAAGTCATAATACTAAAATATTTTGCCTGATTAAAGATGATTCTTTTTCTTTCTTTATTAGTTCTTCCAAATTTAGCCCACAGTGCTATTTTTATTCATTTTGTCATCTACATCCATTCCTTCTCCTTTCTCTGTCAAGGGTTTATTATATGTCTCAAAGTAGTATGTGTGTGTGTGTGCGCGTGCAGCACAGACCATTCGTGCCTTATCCTTTCAGCTTTCTCCATCTTAGCAAAGCCAGACATGAGTCGTCTTTCATTCAAATACAAATCCTCTTTATTGGCAAAGATTCAGAAGCAGTGAATGTCTCTATAAACACACACACGCACACACACACACACACGCACAAACAAGTCCCAGAGGACTTGTTTCTTTTGATCCGGCTCTTACTCAACCATAGACAGTGCAGCAGGTGTGAGGCAGCCGTCAGGTGCGTGTGTGCGTGTGTGTGTCATCAGCCATATGGCCTTTTTAGTTGCTAACTACACACTAAACCCACCTCATGCACCCACTCAAGCAAATCAGCCTCCGCACAAACACACACCCGCTTTCACCTTGTATCCAAAGCAGCTGCAGCATTTAGAAACCACGCCGACTGGCTAACGCACAGTCACGGACAAATCACAGCCATTCCTAGGCTGGCACTCGACCAATCGGAATGACTGTGAGGATTAATACGATCGGTAGCTGAGCCAATCAGGAAACACAGTGGGATAGCCAATCACGGCAGGGGCCAGAAAGTGCAGCAGTTAGAGATAGAGATAAACCAATCAAAACCGTAAGCCTAAATCTACTGATGTTTTTGAAGCTTTGCGAGGAACCTTTCTTTTATAGTCAAACGCGTCAGATCTTTACCGCAGTACTTTGTAATCTCATTCAATGTCACACCTAAAAAAAAAAAGAAAACACACCTATATTTAAATCAACAGAGACTGTTCTCTGAGTGAATAGATCATGTTTTTATTGACGTGCAATAAAGAGGAGGATGAAATATCTTCGACAGTCAAACCCCCTCCGGAGGGAGGATACATTTTAAGGGAGGTGAATCTATGACAAATACATTAATGATAATATCGTTTAAAAAAAAATTGCAAGCATCTCGAGCAAAAACAAGAAATAAATCAAATTAAATGAGAGAGAGAGAGAGACAGAGCAATCCTACCATACAAAAGATGTGCTACAGAACAAGGCTGTTTCTTTCAAACTACGCCAAAAAGACGTCTGTTGCAGACGTTACAAAATGATGACATCATAGAAACATGCAGCGTAAAACTGCACGTTTTCTTTTGCTGTTATTCTGCTTTTGTCGTGGATTAAAAAGTTGCAGTTCTTCATAACTGTCCATCCACACAAGTTTGTGTGCATGCATCTCTTTGTGTTCCTGTAAGTGTGCCAGTGCGTGCTCGTCCCGGGGCAGCACAAAGCCTTCGACTTCATGGACAATAAAGCAGAGAGGCATGTCATCGGCACACGTGCTGCCAACTGTTGCCGAGACAAAAAAAGTGAATATAAAACCCACTTTATTGTTTGTGGAACCCTCCTCCCCCTGACCACGGCACACTCCAAGATCACGAGCCCCCCCCCGCCCCCCACGTAACCTATCCCAGCCCCATTGTCCCAAATGAATGAGTAAAGGGTTGTGTGTAGAAGGGTGTGTGTGTGTGTGTGTGTGTGGACAGCTGGCTCTCTGGCTCCATCAGTAGCAGCTGCCCCAGCCTCAGCCCCTCAGGGTAGAAGGGTGTAGATTAGAGGGTGGGTAGGGTGGAGCGTGTGTGTGTGTGTGCTGCGAGGGGATGTGTGGTGGAGTCTGCAGCCTCAGTCTCATTGAATGAGCCTCTTCCCTTCTTTGTTCCAGCCACTGTCATTTTCCTCTGTCTAGCCTCTTCATTTATTTTTCGGTTTGCCAGCCAAATATATTTCCAATATAGAAAATTAGGATGCAATGTAATCAGACAGAGGAGAGAGACAGGGAAAGTCGCCAACGCCAGCCTGGCCGACAGCGGGATGGAGACAGCGACAGACATGGAGAGTTTTTGGGTCCCCACTGGGCGCTGAGTGGGGGCCACCTATGGTGACTTAGTAACAGCTGTTACTCCTGTCTATAGGATATCTGAGCCAGTCCCTTTCAAGAAACACAAGGCAGCGATGAACAATGAAGGGGCCAGTTTCCTCCAGCGTGTGTCTGCAGAGGGAGAAATAAAGAGCTCTTGAATTAGGCGGCTGTGGATTCTTGCCAAAACATAAAGAGCGGCACGCTTCAGCCAAATTTATCTCCAAACAAAAAGAGCTCTCTGTGTGGACCAATAGGAGGGGATGGCCTCAGAGGCATGCCAAGCCTCCTTTTCACCCATGTCATTTTATTTATGCACAATGACATTTACTTGGTGGAGTTCTGCTTTACTGATGGTAACTTTGTGATTCACAATAACCTGATTTTCACACAACAGCGAGGGTTTCTGAGCATCTCCTCAGCAAAGGCTCCATTCAAATGCAATGGAGGATTTCCTTTCTGAGACTTTCTGAAAACTACACGACTAAAGGTTAAAAGCCGGAAAAAACCCCAACCAGTCATTTGTTTTCTTAAATCTGGTTAATGGAGATAAATTGTGGAAAAGGGATAAACAAATGATGTCAACACTTTGAGATAACATATGAGACATCTAATGCAACTCTGACCTTCACAGGGAATTGTGCAAACTCAGTTTCCATGCTTCGTTTTACTGCTTTCATTCAATGCTGATTGACTACCAGCTCATTCTCCCTCCATACTTCTGTCCTCTTCCTCCCCTTCCATCTTATATCCTCCGCATACATTGCAAACTCGCTGACCCTTCTTACTAAGGGAACATGTCAGCCTGATCCAGAGTGACAGCTCTACTGAAGTTTTCATTGTCTCCCATGACAACCAATGAGCAGCGCTTAATTAGATGAAAAAAATTAGGATGACGGTTGATTCAATTACGGGCGCTTTTGTTTGCTCGTTGTTTGCACCACGTTCTTAACGTAAAAGTGGCTTGTCTCAAAAACAACACGTCACACGGAAAAAAGCAAACAGAGAACAATGCCTCTGTTTTTGAATTTTGGAAATGTATTGCATGAGGGCATTTGATCCCACAGGGGCAGTGAGATCAAGATAATGACCGCCTGTGAGTGGCTTATTCAGAGGATGCCAGAGAACGTGTTCAAAGTTGCATGTAGAGCAGCAACTGCCAAGTGTATCTGAGCAAAGACGGAGTCTCCCTGCAAGCAGTGAGCCAATCAGCTGAAAGGAAAGCTCGGTCTGGAGAAGAACTGTATCTGATGCAAGTCTACAGTTGCAGGAAGTGTCCCATGTCAAAAATGGAATCATGGCAACTATTAACTTTAATGGATTTAACCTTGCTAAAGACATATCATATGAATGCACTGCATTGGAAAAAGCCAATATAATAAATTCATTTTACTAGAAGCCTGCTACAACCTTTTGATGTATTTACCCATAAAACTATACAATTGTAATGAAACAAAGTGAAATACTTATAATCATTAAGCACTCTCAAACATTTATTTGAAGATAATAAGTATATCTGTAACTTTTCTGCCTTTTACTTCACACTTAGATTTCCTCTAATTGACTGAATATCTAAAAATAACAATTATTTTACTAATTGCAGCTTTTTATTTGTTTAGGATAGGTGACAGTTACTATTATGTATTCCTTCATGAAAAATACGTCGTATTTGCATCACCAAACTTACACATACATTATCCATGATAAGAAGTTGGGAATTTTTTGTTATTACAGTTTTTAATTTCTGTGGAAACATGATTTACTAAGTGATTTTCAAGGTGGCCATCCTGTCAAACTACAGACTTTGGTTTCCTTAAAACTCGCAAACACATCAACGATCATAATGTTTTTCTTTTACATTTTACATTTTGAGTTTTCTATCTGCTTTTTTTGTTTTGTTAAATAAATGAAGATAATGATATTTATAAAGTTATAGACCTTTAACAGGTTCATGATTAATATAAATAATATAATATATAATATAAAAATACACTTTAACCAACATTAATGTCCGTGGGCACCACATAATAATTTATAGCTCACTGTATTACAAATATGTCAGATGATTGCGGCGATCTCGAGCACAAAGGAATGCAGGCACCTGGATTTCCTGCCACGCAACTGACGTCTGTTTCTATGGCATTATGTCACATTTGTATGAAACTCAGATGACAGACTGGAAAAATACGACAAAAGTGAGCGACAGACAGAGACACACACACACACACACCTGCTCACATTAAACAGCCCCATTGCTTCTGGTGTTGTGTATGTAAACATGCACATATGGATGTAGAGGCTCGATTTGCACATGCGTAAACACAGAGAGGCTTTTCAGCAGTTCAATTCATTTACGCCCCCATCTTCATTGTTTGCACTTGCAACAGCACGCGTTGCTGCATGGCTGCATGGCGCGCTAGACAGATTGTTATCTCCGCTCTTACCTGCATCTACCTGTGGAACGCCCTGATCTACTGCTGACCTGTCATCAGCCTACCTGTCTGCGAATCTTAAAGCCCTGAATTAACCAGACAAGCCGCGATGCCACAGCATCACATTTACGGAAACATGCCGGCTAATTGCTGTTGGTGGGAGAACCTGTTGGTTCTGAGTGTCACAGTTCCCGAGCCGCCATCCATCTGTGATATACTCTTTGTGTGTCTTGTTTTTATGTTGACTGGTTGATCTAATCTGATCCAACTTTCCAACCTCTGATGTAATCCATGACTTCATAGTTGTGGAATATTCCTGTGAGGTTATAAATGTTAACCAAGGTGTGTGTAGCTTTAGAGATAAATCCAACACTTTCTTTTTTAAACAAAAAACCCCAAAAGCATTTCTCCTCTATTGCACTACGAGTTGGATACACCACCTTTATGTATTAAGCTTTGGGAAACATAAGGGCTATGATGTTTTCTTAGGCTTGCATGCATCACAAAAGAGGGAGTGGCCAAATGCAAAGCACGCACAAACACAAAGCTGACATGCTAGCAAGTTTACCGAGGCCTGAGGCGCCGAATGAGTCAGGTAACGAAAGTCAGTAATGTAAGACTCCTGCGGCAAAGGCAGGTGCTTGTGTGTGCGTGCACGCGCGTGTGTGTGTGTGTGATGAATGTATGCTCGGTACAAACACAGCTATATATATCTATATACATCTTGAAACCCGTTCTAAAACGAGCCCTTTCGATAAAAGTGAACAGTGAAAATGTCACTGAACTTAAAACTTAAAATGGGCAACATGTTACTCCCCTGAAAACAGTGATGACAGATCCACTCTAATTTGCACAGATACATACAGACAGAACAAAAAAAAACAAATCCTGGACTGTTTGGTTTTGTTTTACGCTCCTCCAGTGGATATTTTGCTGCACGGCTATCACTGCTTTGGGATACGACAGCGTTTCTATGCACGACAAGACAAACAGCAGATGCTTGTGCAAAATGGTCACTGGCCTAAAATAAACCTTTTGCATTCTTCGGACCACGCGGGTGGTCCCTGTAGCTCCTTGTGAGACCGCTTCACAGGAACTTGAAGATGCAGAGACTAAGACTTATTACACCATGTGACAGGCAAAGCCACGGCACCAAAGGATTCAACATTATCTAATTAACCCCCGAGTCTTGCCTCTCAGGTATGGTGTGTTTTGTTGACTCTGCCATGTGCAAGAAACACTCAGAATTTCTCGGATAGGATTCAATCCAGGGTGTGAAACCGGACCCTGCATTGGCACACTTTCACACCCAGGTAACAGTACACGCAACTTATTCACACGAGAGCCTGAGCTTGATGAGACAGAGGAGAGGAAAGGTGAAAGATCAGACTAACACTACTGTGACATGAGGCTTTTTGGAGGGTACTATAATCCTCAACCCATGGGGGGGGGGGGGGGGGGGGGGGTTTCCAGCGATCTTTACCCTTTAGATGAGTTAGCCTCTGCTTCAGGGAAGTTGTGGAGAGAAGAGAGCGAAGGTGAGATGTTAAGCACTTGTGTGGAATTTGGTCTTTCACAGAAAAGAGAGAGAAGTTGAACGTGTGTTTGCAGCAGATAACAGGAAAGACATCGTGAGGTGTATTTCTGATCAGAGGAGAGGCTGGAAAGTCCGAGCTGACTCACCACTCTGTCACCTTCATAGAAACATGCAGAAAGAGAGAAAGGGGAAGGGGGGGAGGGGCTGCAGACAGAAAAAAAAGGCATCTGGCAATCCAGCCGAAGTATTATCAGTTGTTTGCTGACAGCATTCACATTCTGTCTGCTGCTTGCAGCAGCCACACAAGCCCTCCCATCTTCTGTTAAGCTGAAGGGTGTGCAACGTTGGGGGACTTTGAAGTCTGGAAAACGGAGAGAGAAAAAAAACTTTCTTAAGATGAACAAATGCTTTGATCATGTGTCAGGGAGTTTTGCTCTTTTGTTACAGAGATGAGTGAGTTAAATCCCTTCAGTGATCTAATGTCATCGAAAGGCACGCCATGGTAGCATACAGTGCTTTTGTCTGAACTCGGCTCTTTCATCAAATCACTTTTGGATATAGATTAATTGATGCATTTGAGCTTTGGAAGATCTTCTCTGAATGAAAAGCTGACAAAGGGACAAAGAGCAAAGCCTTTATCAGATGATACATTTATTTGAGGATTCATTATCTTACAAGATAAAGATAAGCCCCCCACCACCCCGATGCTCTTCTCCGCCAGAGAACGATTTTTAAGGAAATGCTGAGAAAAAGAGGCCGATTGAAAACAGCACAGCAATTCCATACATTTGGACCTACTCTCTGCAGCTGAGCCTGACTACCCATATAAACTTTAAATTCAGTAGCTCATTGTGCATGCCCTCGCACAAAGGGTAATTGAGGAAGAGAGATAAGAGGAGGTGAATTAAATGTTAACATGATTGAAAGCAGCTCTGCAGTGCAGCAGCACCGTCCTCTTTCCCGTAAAGAGAGGCGATCTCAGGGCCTAGCGGTGTTGCAAAGGGGATAGAGTTACTTTCTTCGTAGCGCTCAGTGCCTCCTGCTTTCCAAGTAGTACTAAAGTATTCCCCCTCCAGTAAGAGAACAAAATAATGAGCAGCATGTTCCTGTTGGTGTTCAGCTCTTTTTTTGTATTACTATGTTTACTTAGCTATTTGTCTCCAGGCTTTTCCTAGAAGGATCTTGTTTTTCGTAGAAATCCACAATGCAGAGTGAAAATGCATCGCAGTTGTCCTCACTACATGCACACGCATTTTAAGGTATTCCTTTAAATAGTAATGCAAAAATAACTTTTGATAATTTGCCTGCAGAATGCAAATACATGCTGTCCATACAATACACACATACCACTGTGACACTCAACAGTATATTCTTTCACCATACTATCTCCAGCGTTATCTCTCCTCCCTGTCCTCCTCCCCACCTCCCCTCTCTCTTTGCAGGGTCTCTAGAGGACCCGCTGTGGCTCCTGTCAGTGGTTACGTTTCATAAACACAGACACACTTGCCGTGACAGATTTCCCCTTTACTAATTTTCCTGACATGTCCAGACACATGTGGATAATCACCAGAAACTGATAGAGGGCCAAATGACAAGCGGAATAGCTGGAGTGTATGGATGGAGGTAATACAGTGTTAAGCTGTAGGAGCACTTTCAGTCTCGCCTTCCTTTACCCCATCTCTTGGTCAAGTCTCACAAGTCACAGCAGCTGCCCCCACGCGCATAAAATCTTCAAATCCACACTCGACAGGTAGTGCCACATGTGAGGAATTAAAAGCCTCGAGGAGAGCCGAGTCTCGGGTTACCAGCTGCACGCGACAGCTGCCTGAAAAAGGATCTGGTTTCTGCTGGGTTTTGTACAGTTGGTGATAGATGCGCAGCAAAAAAGCAGGAATTGTTAACCCCCCCTCTACGGCCCTCCTCCGAGTGAGCAAAAGACAGTTTGACTGTCAGGAACAGGAGGAGCATTGTCTAACCTCTATGAACTCAATGATGCTTTGGAGAGAACTGCATAGGCCACACAAAAAACCCGCTAACAATGATCTCATGTTTGCCCATATCAGGATACGATGCAAAAAGCAAAGATATTTGCAGTGTTTTATTTTGTGCATTTTTTTTTTTACACAATAGACAGTGTGAGATAAAGGAAATGAAAGCTGCCGCTGGGCAGGACATGGTTGATAAAATCATTGGAAAGGTGAGTATTGATGATGCAGACAACATTCCAAACCCATGACACAGGAGTAGACACATGCAGCCGAATCCCCTCTCCTCCACCTCACAGACTGAGCGTCGGCACACACCGCGAGTGCCGGGCCTTTTCTTTAACAGTAGGAAGCGTGGAGAACAAGCTCCTGCTGGTTGTGCCATAATGGCCGATTTTGATTTAGAGAGGACGAAGGTTTATAGAAAGTGTGCGATGTTGTCTCCTGCCGCTGTACGCCGCATATCTGTAAGGAAAGATCTGTCTGTATGTTCCATGTCTCCTGTTTACTGTTCAGGGAGATTAGAATTCCATGCCAGAGGAAGATGATGTCACATTTCCCTGTTGTTCTCCAGTATGAGTTAGGACTCGGATATTATCCTCTGAGATTTATCTCAGGGTTGAACCGTGTCAAGGGAAGAGTAACTCTTGGATCTGGGTCTTTTAGATAGCGACAGACAACAGGCTTTATTCTGTTGAGCCATTTATCGCACACGTAGGCTTGTGTCAGAGGAACATGAACATCTTGAGATCTTTTTTATTTCAGGAATCAGGTACAGGCGGACTGTTTGTCTGTTGCGTTGCATGTTCACAATACAGGACTGTGTTCCCAGGCTGTGAGTCACCCGTTATCTATTTTCATGCTGCCAACAGGAGGTAACACACAAGTAGCGGGATATATTCTATTTTATACCTTACAAATGATCACTAATGGCAGTATGTTGAAATTTTCAGATGCTGTTTGCAAACGCACAATTCAAAAGTGTGATGCCTAATTTCTTGAGGCATTCTCTATGCAAACCATCACGTTGGACACCATTGCGTGGCCCAGTCGAAGAAAAAGATGCATCTCCTACATTGGCAAACAGCGCTTGGTCAATTCTTAGTTCTGATCTAGAACTCAAGAAAGTAGAAGAGGCCATCATAAATAAACTTGAAGCCTCTTGTCATGGTAAACGGCTTTGAACGGAGTTTGCAGTCGGTTATTTAATGTCAGTTGATGGTACAAATAAGCAGAATTCAGGTAACGTGTTAACTTAAGTCTCCTGTGTACGGGTTCGCTCCTGTGGTTTCTAGCATCTTACCTTCTGCCTCTGAAAGCCAGATAAAGTGCATGTGGGCATGCATGTGTGGATGAATGCATTCACGGGTCAGGACATTTGAAGTAAAGAGCAACAGGCCATGTGCTTCTATGGAACAAGCATGTTAACCCTTAAGTTGAACTCAATACCATAAATCCTGCTTTGCTGCACATGTTTCAGCTGCATTATCTTTTTACTGCAGATGTAATCACGTTAGAGCTTGGATAAGAACTACTGATTTACACCTGGAAAGGCAATTGGAAGCAATTAACTCACTGCTTGTGCAATAACCCCCCCACCCCCCAAGCATCCACCCCTGCTGACAGCAGCATTAATGCGGAGCACATGTTTTGTGTGACTGTGACTTTTCATCTCAATGTTTAACAGAGCAACCACTAACAGTGGTGTGTTGCACATTTACACACAATCAATAGAGAGCTCCAAATACAGGAAACAACAAGTTCTCTTCTCCACACGAGTCCCCATTCCTCCATCACCTGCACTTCCCACTGCCCTCGTCTTAGCCTTTGCTGCGGCCACGGCCTGCGTCTTGCTGCGTCATCATGCCGTCACACAACTCTACCACTCAATCAGCACCACTGGATGTTACATGAATAACCTGAATAATGCTAATCACTTATGCTGTTAATCCCGTGGTCCCAGAGCGGTGCTAAGGCAAACGCTTAAGGTGCATTGATATGGAATCCGTCTTTCTTCCAAGAAATCTTCTTAAATTGGCCTCTTGGATAACGTGGAGATAGCAGCGTACAGATGAGAGGGAGGAGCTGGCAAGACTGAGAACCTTGAACACAAACAAGCTGAGTGTGTGAGGGAGGCTATTATTTCTCATTCTTGGGGGTCACTCTTACCACTTACAAAGATTATACTGCGAACAAGGTCCACTCCTCGCTCTGTACTCCCTCCAGACAGCCTTGTAATTGGACCAGTTTGGAGTCCCGTGACGTACAAAGGGCTCGGAGTGGGCAGCTAAAGCCGGGCAAAGTTTATGCTGTTCTGCTGCTAATCAAAACCGTCACCAGCTGATTATCCAGAGGACAAAGCCAACCCATCTGTGGGGCCCACACAGGGACACTGGCTGTAGCACTGCGGGGAGATTGCGTGTGATAGTCACTCAGAAACTGATGATGATGATGATGAATATCAGGCGTACCAAATGAATACATACAAATGCGCGCACACATGCACAGCGGTGGTGGATGGGTTTGCCTCTGGCCTCCAGTGGGGGTGTTTCTTTCTACAGATGTGTTTCATGTTCTCTCTATTGCCTTTGGTTGCATCAGCACAAGGCCGTCTTTGTGTGCCTGGTGCACAGTCTGGACTCAATCAGCTGTATCGCCCATGGGTCTATGTAGGGCACTGTAATCTGGGTCGCATGCGATTACAGGTAGATTCAGGATGTAACCGCTGCTTCTATCTCTTACTGTACTGTTTTGACAGGCGGTCTATGACCACACTTACTAATGAGCACGATGGTGTTTACCGCAACATATTCTGCAGAAATCACAGGTGTGTTTGCTTAACACGTGCATGTGGTGCGCTAAAACCCAGCTGGCTCTATTTACCAAACTGATATTACTATACTGTATATCATAAATGCCAGTGAAAAGCCATCTTAAATCAGGATTTGCTCATTGTTGAATTTTTTTTAGAGGTTTTGGCAGCTTTGCATGATATTTTAACCAGCGGACCCGTTTATGGAAGCAACTGGGGGGGGGTCCTTTTTTGACTCATTCACTTGTTTTTGTTGCTTTGTCTCACATGGAAACGACACATAAGGTTCAGCCAATTTTTAGTCAGTTATCTAGAAGTTAAGTAGTTATATTATCATTCTAAATCTGACTTGCGGGATATTTTACTCATGAGATTGGGATTATGGCTACTTTTATATTTAAACTTTCGTATAGATTAGAAATGCATCATGTGCTCTCCAATGAACCATAGAGGTGCCACTGTACAGACTGTTTTGTTGTGACTTTCCACCTATTTCTAATCAAGGTTTTTTATTGATTTCATTAAAATAAGAATGGCACATGGTGTCTGGTTATCAATAAGCACGGAGATGAATTATTAGTATCATCATGAAAATAATACATGTTTACAATTAATAAAAATAAGTACTGTGAATTTATAACTTTTGATAATGGCTTCAGTGGAACACTCGAGTGAAATCATTGGATAAACCTCACACATGGTTATTAATGTCGGTTTAGACTTTGTTGTAATCCTCCTGCACTGCTCTGCACAGTCAAACAATTGTTGAATAAATTCAACCCTCGAAAAAAGCTCAGCGCAACCACAGGGACGTCAGCAACACAAATGACACATCAAAGGTCTCGTGATAGAATACAGCGTAACATGTGTTTACACACTGTTCACACGTTGGCACACACACCCGAGCTCAGTGGATCAGCGCTCTTGAAAATCCCATCTGGATGTTTTTCACAGTGAGATCCAGCTGCAGAGCAGCCCCCCTGAGGGTTTGCATGTGTGTATGGGTGTGTGTATTAACGTGTGTGTGTCAGAAGTGTGTATTTGGAGTGGTTATACATATTGGTGGGGACCTGATGTTCAGTTGTTGCCTGTTTTAATGTCAGGGACATTGTCTTTCTTATGTACGGAAACCAATTCAAAGTATAGTCCCCAAAAAACAGCAGCCATCTGAGCGTTCTCTTCAATATAACGGTCTCAGATAAACTCAAACCCCTTCTTCTGTTCTTAAATCTATTTTCCTTCCTCCTTATCTTTGCATGCGTTGCATCAATTTCTGAATTGTTGCTTTACTTTTTCGTGACCAGACAACATCTTCATCTAGGAACAGGAATATGTCAGTAAGATATAGAAGGTAGAAGTAAAGCATGTATTGATCTGACATTGAAGAATGCAGCCTCATAGGTAGCACAGGTAGGAGGAGCTACTGTAGCACAGTCAGGATCTCCCTTGAGCCGGTCCAAGACCGGATAGATGCAGAGGGTTCTGGCAGGAATGGCCTCCGGCGTAAAAGCTTGCCGGAATTAAGCATGCAATAAGAGTACCACAGATGCAACGTTTGCGTTGAGGCTAGCAATGGAGAAGTACAGGGAAGGTCAGAAGGAGCTGCATTGTGTCTTTGTAGATCTAGAGAAAGCCTTTGACCTATACAGGGACTATATCGGTAGAAGGATGCCTAGGATGGAGCTGCCAGGGAACAGGGCTAGAGGTCGACCCAGGAGAAGATACATGGACGTAGTGAGGGAGGACATGAGAGTGGCTGGTGTTGGGGAGGACGATGCAAAGGACAGGGTGAAGTGGAGAACGTTGATTTGCTGTGGCGACCCCTCAGGAGACAAGCCGAAAGAAGAAGACGACTGATTTGACACTGAAGGATTACTATCCTATCAATATTTCACACACGGCAGAATATCATGTTGTATTGAAAATATGAAACAGAACAATGGGACTGGTTTTCTTTACAACAATCAGGAGAATCAGCAAAGTGAGGGAATCAAATCACAGCGGACATATCGTCTTTATCTCACAGATTGTATTTTGCTATCCCTAAACTTCCAGGGTTAAAAACAAAGGCTGGGCTTTAATACCGGATCAACGTCCTTATTGTTCTGTAAACTGTGATCTGCCTCCTCTGTGAAACCACAGAGGAAGAACTATTGAGGATATTGAGATTAACGCGTGTAAATTAATGATGCCTGCAAATCATAAAGCTGTAGGCAAGTGAGCCATTGTTTTTTTTTTTTGGCCATACCATTTAGTGACAATATCTCATTGTACATAAAATCCTGCATTTTAAAAGTATAATTATTTGTAGAGATTATTTTTTTTATAATTGTCCACATATTTCTTAAATTATTATGAATTTACAACTGGTTTCCACGTTTTACATGTGTTGACACAGATTTTCATTCTTAAAAACAAAAGTAGCAAGCAACTACCGGTAATAAATCTAAGTCTCGTGAAGTATGAATTTGATTCTAACTGAATTATAGTGCAGTTGGAGTGTAAATTAACAAAAAGTGGAAATAATAAAAATGACAAATATTTAATAACTTAATAAGAATGAATCCTATTTAGTTACTTTTCACCGCTATTTTTTGTGCCACTATCTGATGCAGTTCTGAGCATAGAGTTCAAAAACGTTTGCATGTATTTCTTCAAGCAATCAAAGGGGAACAAAGTTCTCTTGAAGCACACCGCCGTGATGAAACATAGATGCAGAGGACGTTTTGGGTGGTTTGATGTTCAGCAGCAGGTTGTCCCGACATCACTCACTTGTGTCTGCAGCTGTTAAGCTTTAAGTATTAAATGGACATAAAAAGAGAAGGCACCATGGGGATTCCCTCCCTCCGTCTCTTTGGGCGTGCGTGGAGGGTGAAATGAATGGAATCAGTGGTATGCATGCATCCTCATCCCAAAAGCCTGACGACTGCAGTGTGGAGTTTAACATGACATTCATGTGGAGACTCCTGCATAATCAGGGAGCTTGTGAGAGGGAAGCAGTGTGTTCACAGAACAGAGCATAATGAACACTGGTCGGCTCTGAAACGGGAGCTCGATTAGATTCACATTTGGACAAACATTTTCTCTGACGCATGCTTGCCGGCAAACTACACTGAAAAACCAGACTGCAAGTGTCAGCTGAAAGTACAGCAGGTCAAACTGTGTCTGTGGCTATTAATAATGCAGGAGAAAGGAGGCTCGGGCAGCAATTTCAGCACTTGCAGCTCAAGCAGGGTCACGGTTGACGGTAATCGCAGCAACGCTTCTCTCATTTGAAGAGGTTTCTGGTCAAACCAGCAAAGACCTTCAATGGTAAATCTCTTTACTCATAAAGACTGGACCGTTTTTGAGTGGTTTAGGGTCTGCGTGAGTGTGCACTGTGCATGTGTGCGTGTGCACACTCCTTCCCTCAGCAATGATCTTCCTATAACAGCTCGCTGTGCATTACGGAGGAGTTGCCTATGTAGCCGGCCCTCGGGGTGTCCTCAGGGTGTCATGTTTGAATAACACTGACCGGGCAATTAATCCCAGAACTAACCCTCTGATAAGTAGCTCATTATCTTTGCTAACTCACACCCTGGAGGGTGAACAGGAGTGTGGCTGAATTGCTATAACGACTTTGATAGCAGACAGCGGGTAAGCGGTCCGCTGAGTTTCATCAGCGCACAGTGACACAGCATTTTTATTTCGCTTTTTCTGCCTCTTTTTTTTTTTTTACACTTTAAGACAAGACAATGAAAAGCAAGTTCTTGCAGAGGAAGGCAGGCGACTCATCTTCACCAATTTGGTTTAGCAGCGCTGCTAATGCGAGCGCATGGAAGTACGAAGTTCAGTCTTTTAGATCCGTTGATTACATATTTGAGGAGGTTATTAAAGAGGTAGTTTGTTTTACTTTGTGACATTTCAAAAAATGCTTTTGTTTTTTTTTGCAGCGTACTTTATCACTGAGAAGAATTCATAAAATATTTTGAACTTCTACCGAGAGGGCTGTCACCACCTTTAAATCACTGTGAAATTACCTGCTCCACTCACACTCGCATACAGTCACTGATTTGTAGCCTGCACGCAAATCCGCCTGCACAGGGCGCAGGTGGGCCAAGGCACAACACAGCTTTTGAACGCCATTTAATTATTTCTCTGGAAAGATAAAAAAAATAGGCGAAGCGAGAAATTCCTGAATATGCTTGATGCTGTAGGAGCACAAGACAATTTAATTAAACGAAGCAGATGAGCAAATAGGCCATTTGTTGGAATTTAGCGTGGCTTACGTTTGCTTGTTTGTACTGACAAGGTGGAAGCTGTCCGCCTCTTTGTCAGTTCACCCCAGGAGTTCC
This sequence comes from Brachionichthys hirsutus, assembly GCF_040956055.1. Classification (NCBI taxonomy): domain Eukaryota; kingdom Metazoa; phylum Chordata; class Actinopteri; order Lophiiformes; family Brachionichthyidae; genus Brachionichthys; species Brachionichthys hirsutus. Next base: position 74,871 of record NW_027180548.1, on the reverse strand, counting down.
TAAACGGTGTAGCAACATCCTCTTTGTGTGCTTATCTGGGTTTCGTCTTTCGAAAAGTGCCACTCATGCTGTTATACTCCTCGAAGAACAGGTGGGGCTGGAGCGAAAGGTAGCGATGAACACAATGGTGGCGTGTCTCTGATCCCAAATGAAAGCAAGTAAGAGGCTTCAGTAAAAGAAAAAAATGGTGAAAACGATACCTCAATAAAGATAAAGATTACTAAGCGCTCCACAAACTTGTCAAAGGAGTGGCTGATTTTCTGTGCGCTTTGCCTCATCTTAATTCTTGCCCTGTTGACTCTGGTGAAAAACAGTTACTCATCCTTGCACTAAACCGAAGCATCTGTCCGCTTGTTTTCCACCGCTAGTACAAAGATAACCACAGAATCAGCATACTTCCTTGGCTGCACCTTCTCCATACAAAGCATGCGAAGCATACGCAGGCACCGAACGGCTCCAGCAGGTGGTTATCGCCCTCGTCTTGACCCTTGACCTGCACGTTCAGCTGCGTGGTTGTCACAGGGCCTGATAGCGCACCATCAATCAAGGGGAAGGAGGAAGCGATTACGATTGGGTCTCCCTTATCAGCCTAAACACCCGGGAGCCCAGAAACAGTGTCAGTCTGGCGCGAGGACAGCGGTAACCACAGAGGATTTATAATGCCAGCTTCAGCGTTTGTGTGATTCCATAACATGCCTTTTGCTGTTTGCAACGGTTTGTCTGTCTGTCTGACAACAGACAGCAAGATGTTAGCGTGATTTATCAGCGCTACGAAGTTGCATCGCTCGGAAACTGATGGTATAAAGTACAATTAGGAGTTTTTTCTTTTCAAACAAATTTAAAAGCGCGTCCACACTTTTGACTGGTGCTACAAGTGAACGCCAAAAAAATAAAACTGTCATGTGTGACTTTTAGAAAAGAAAAATGACACAGTGTGACATTTTATCTATCCATCGCAGGCGCCAACAGTTCGTGTTTAGGAGGACAGCTGTATCACCAATGGCTTCCCTCTGACCGGCCACTGCGCCGTGACAGATGCATGCAGCTTTTTGCAGCTGTGCTCTCACCTGTTGACTGAGAGTTAATGAGACGTGAGATGCCAACAGTAGACCGGCTAAAAAAAAAAAAAGAAGAAGAAGAAAAGTCTTTGAGAGCGCAGCGACAATGAGCTGGGTGGCTTCACACAAAAGGATGGCATGCTGCCTGACACACTGACCTGCTTTTACCACCCACATACAACACATGGCTTTGAGGAATATGTAAACCTTTGACCTTTGTGAACACTTGATTAGAGGATAAACTCACTGTGTGAGCAACCACTCGACTCACTAAATAACTGACATTTTTTATTATTTGATGTGAAAAACAGAAAGCAAAAAACAATGTCGTGCGTAGCTTTGGAGTTTCATGCTGTGCGCTTTTGTTTTACATCTTATTTTGAAACTTATCCTCGTGACTCAGCTTCACTCATTGCCAAACTTCTGAGTTACAAAGCAGTTAATGACAGCCCTCGCGCGCACAGGTTCACGCCCGGAGGCTGGATTACTCTGGCCCATTTGGGACGCACAAGGAGGGACAAACTGCAAAGGAAAGGTGGAAAGAATGGGATGAAAAGGAGCTCGATAAATAAGGAAGAAAAAAGAAGAAACAGATGAGATGGTGGGAGATGAAAGAGAAGAAACGTTGGGCGTTTGATGTGGTTTTAGAAGGCCTCGTCGTGTCAGGATTGAACTGGGTGAATTTACGACTGGAATGTTTGGCAGTAATCTGCATGAAATTTGCCTAAATGCATAGAAAGCCTTTTCATTCAGACAAATAGGTTACGTAGAAACTACACACACATACACTATGTATAAAGGGCACAGGATTGTGTTGTTGGTGATCAGAAAGACAATGTCAGAACATCTGGAGGCCACTAATCACTCTCTGGGCGTCACCCCTCGAAATCCCTCCAGAAATGTGCTTTAATGAGCAATACTGTAATGCCGACACAATGGCAGTCCCACCTTCTGTATTTTAATCCTGGCTTGTGTGTTTGTTAGTTTGGGTGTGTGTGAGTGTGTCTATGTGTGTGTGTGTGTACAACAAACACTGATCTGAGTGCCCATATGCTGGCTCTTTTAAATTTATTAATCAAGGATTGGAGTATAGGGGGGGAAAAACACTCAGGATTGAACAGGATTATGTCAGAGCATGTTGTTAAAAATATTAAAGAGGTTGGCTTCGGGGAGCTGGTTGTGCATATCACTGGTGAGAGGCAGAGGCAATCAGGGAGTAGATTTAAGAGACAGACCAATGGGAAAGAGAGTTTGGTTGCAGAATGGTTGCAATGTAAATGAAAATGCATGGCAATCAAAAGTCACACATGGGGTCTTGCAATACGACACATACATCTTGGTAAAAGTTGCGTTTCGACCAGTTAAATCCGTAAAAAATAGTCTTTGGAATCAGATTTTTATCAGGATCAGGTTTCAAATGCAAAGTGGAGGATAGTGTGGCCTGCGTCCGTATCATTTCTCTGCATAAGGAAAGACTTTGCCCTCCTAAGAGTAAATCTGAACCTCAGTTGTAGCTGGATTTCCTTGTCAACTAAATGCTAATGTGAATTGAGTCCAAGTGTAGGATTTTGTTTTTTGTTTTCTGCAGAGTCATTATGACAGCAAGCACCACGTCAGCAACAATCGTGCCTTTCAGTCTCTCCATGCGGCTAACGTCTGTAATCTATTGTTTATGGTTGAGGCTTACTATTTATAGAATGGCGGCATTTTCTTTTTTTAGCCACAGCGGCACAAATGGGTCCAGTGGAACACACAAAGTCCACACTGTGTTTTTAGGAAAAGGCTGGTGACGTCATGAGTGAGGTAGCGCCTTTGAGTAGGCAAACAGATCTCCTTGCAGCTTACAGATCCTATTTTGGGAGGCAGGGAATCCAAGTGTTTTTATTTTCACCCTACCCTTTGAGGTCCTTTTCTTTTCTTTTCTTTTCCATTTTCTTTTTTTAGACAGACAGAAACAAAAGGCGTTCTATTAATAGACACACACTGCACAGCTTTCAGCATTAAATTGTCTGCATTCATGCATGAAACATCAGCTCCGGACTGTAAAAAACAATCACTCAGGTTTTTTGGTGACAGCAAATATACTCTGAACATAAAACAAAACTCCATTTACGGATTCAGAAATCTGTTAAAAAAATACACGGCAACTGATTCACTTTTTAATTTTCATGGTTGGTGTATAAAGATACCAAGAACAATCTAGAACCTTTTGTTGATGATCCAGATCACCATGTGGACGGTGTTAATCTACATTATGAGGGGAATGAGCTGCTCGGCGGAGGTCTGCGCTCTCTGAGTGCTTTTCTAGTTTCCTATGCACTGCCGATCTTCAATCCAATCTCCATTTGAAGAATTTAAATCAAAACAAATCGGGACAATAACAGTAAATATAATTGTATGTCAGAAAGTAACACGGAATATTACTGACAAGGAATCGTGATCAGAAATCGCTCCGTCTCATTTTGTAACGCGACAAACATTGTGAGGTCGAAGGGCCTTGTGTAACGCTCACGCTCTACAATGCTAAGCCCCACTGCTCCACACAAATGACACATTGCCACACTGCGTGTCTGTAATTGCTATTTCAATCTGAGCCCTCTGTGGTTATCCAGCACTCTGAATCAGTGCAGGCGGGTCTATAAAAGGAAACAGCTGATCAGCTTGGATTAGAAAACAGGACTGTTTTTGAGAGCAGAGCATTTTCAGAACTGCTCATGTAGCAACACGATTTTCCCCTCCGAGGAGCGAAACTTTCACAATGACACATCTCAGTGGCTCTTTTGGGAGGTGTAGGAGTAGAGACCCAGATGGAGACTAGATTTGAGGTGCATGACTTTTAACTGCTGCACACAAAAAAAAAACAACGTGCACATTTGTGTGCGCATGACCCCATTGGGAATGCAGTTTATTCTGATATGCATTTCTGGTATAAAGGCTGCATCCTATTTATGTGGTGAGTTCTGAAACATGTCTTGTATGCAAGTTCTGTGGGTTAAAATTAAAACTCTACTGTAAGACATTATTAATAGGACAAGCTATTCAGAACATATAGCTAAAGATATAAATGGAAGATGTGCAAAAAGTATTCCAATATCTGAAATTTGTTCTGTGTTATTTTCATGGGCTCTCAGCGTACTATGGATTTGCCCTACATACATATAAAATGTACACAGAGCTCAGAGACAGAAATTAATACATGGGTGAACCCATGTAATAGACTCAATGAGAGATATGCGAAGGGTTGAAGTTGCACATTCACCAATTGTTGAACAATATTAGAACCAACAGGGAACTTTATTTGCAGAGGTCACCACATCTCTGGTAGACCTAAATAATTTGACTCAATGCTTTTGCAGATTCAGCATTTAATTCACAATGCAAGTGTTTATAGATGAGGGTTTCTTTTATTCTGAGGCCTATGTGGCTTCAGCTTACAATTACTGTCATTGCTCAGTGAGGGAGTTCCTCATATGGTAAAAATAAATAAATAAATACAGTGAACTTTAAAAAACTATTTGAACATTTTCTGTTTGGACATCTTGTTCTAAAAATAGCACAGATCATCATGCACCACTACAATGTCAAATACAATCTACAGTATTGCATAAACACACAAACTGCACATTACAGCTCATATCCCAATGCCCCGACTGCTCAGTGCAGCTGTGGTGGCTTGCCTTTGAACTACCTCAAAAGACAATTCGGCATCTAAAAGCCCCTCTTCTCTCTAATTACTGCGTCGCTGTATTATAGGGCAGCCATAAAAATCTTTGTATCGCACTTTGCCAGTGCTTTGTAAATAATAGAATCAGAGCCGAGTTGAAACGGGGCTGCCCTCTCTGGTTTTGATTACCCTCCAACTGAAGTTGCCCTTTTTTAACCAAGTACATTTTAGCGTGTAGAGTAAGTCTGCACATTCTGTTGTGCATGAAAGTAATTCAGATTTTTAATCACCAATTAATTCCTTTATCACCGTCTTTGAATTGCAATTCAGGAGAAACTATACATCTTCTGTTGATGCGATGTTACTTCAATGCTAAGTTGCTGAAGTCACTCTGCCAGAACGTACTTAATGTTCATTTGGAGAATTCTGCTGCAGATCTGAAGGCCGGGAAAAGAAGAGTGAAAAAATGCAGCTGCACCTGACATCCCATACGCTTGCGTGTTTTCGTTTTGGCCGTAACGCCTTGAGGCATTTAAACAGTAACACTGAGCCATTTCTACTTTTCCAGCAACAATACAAATAAAAAAATGTAGGCCAAGCTATCCGGGCCAATGCATAACTGTACAGCAGGTCTGCTTCAATGTTCGGAGGGCTAAGAGTCTAAATAAGTCCTCAATTTGACCTACATGATCTGGAGTGTGAAAGATGACGAGCGAGAGCCACGTGAGCCGCTCTCAAACACAGAGAAAATGTTTGGTCTGAAAGCGTGGATCGAAACCACGGGGAAAGCAGATTTCATATTGACTGGTGAAACAAGAGTAACGCAATAAGTCGCACATTATCTGATGAGAATCTGAGGAAATATAAGGAGGGAGGATGATGCAGAAGAGAATAAAATATCATAAACGGTAAATGCAAATGCTATGATTGTGTGTGTGTGTGTGTGTGTATAGGGATTGCATTAATAGTGCAGGTCACAGGGAACACGTGCACAATTGTTGGGCATGTTTTGTGTGTCATCAGGAGTTTGTGCATACATGCCAGTGAGCGTATCTGGGAGAAAAGGAAGCGTTTCAGAGGGAAGTGGATTAACAGCAGGATACAACAGAGACACTAAACAGCCATCTCATATGCCTGGCTGGAGGTGAACAATCCACATTCATATAGGAGACAGAAAAAGAGAGAGAGCAAATGGTGGAGGCTTACAGAAAAAAAGAGAAAAGAAACAATGACAGGAAGCGACATTGCAGTTTAAAAAATCTAAAATGTAAACAGCAAATTATTTTCATTCAAGTTCACAGTGAGCGCAGTCAGATCACTGTACGCTACGAGCAATCAGTGACAGCATCATCATCAGCAACTGCATTCTGCGTACGACAGGTTAAGATTGAGATTCTCACCAGAGAGAACCAGACCCATAATTAGCTGCCTCTCGCCTGAATAGAGCGGATTAACTGACTGGACAGCCAAGAGTGCATGCCAGAAGTGGAGCGCATGCTAGTTCAAGTGGACGACAACAAAGAAAATATCTCAGAAGATGACTGTCTGTGTCTGTTATTTCCCCGTCTACATTTTTTGGCAGCGTATTACTGCCCTGACCTGGGGGCGGGAGGGGAGGGGGGGTATTTTTGGGACCTCTGTTCCTTTTTGAAGTGACTATTCACTTCCATTTCTAGCCAGTCTCATCTCACGGCTTCCATGTCTGGCTATCAGCGTGTCTAAATAAAGCTCTGTCTAAACCTACAGTACCGGAGTTTAATCAAGCCTGTACGCTCGTCTTGGACAAAGCCTGTGACTGCGGTTACGTAGCAGAGGCCATGCTGCAACCCTGAACCCTGAAGTTTTCATATTCAGTCCACTGATCATGTCAAATAGAATGAGTAAAATCATCTGCAAGCAAAGCATGAATCCAACTTCATTTTGTCTCAGCGTCATGCAAACCATATGCTCATGCTACCAAGACTGCCCCTCCATCTTGCATATGTAAAGTGGTTTGTCCCGAGCTGATATACGATTTTGCAAGACCCACAGGTTTGTGCCAGCAAATACGATCTACATAAGGCACGCATCTTCAGATTCCGACGATGAGCAGTCAAGACACGGCGTTGAAGCAAGAGACAGAGAGAGAGAGAGAGAGAGAACAGCAACATAAATTAGGACTCTACTCACAAGATAAGCAGTCTTCCCAATGTGGAGCCACGTGCAGAAGGCAGCTGGTGTCCAGCTTTTATCGGGTTCTTGGTGTTGGGTTCTATATAGGATGGAAAACACATAAGAGTATTTCTCTATCGGTACCTTCATTGTTGACCTGTGATGTGTTGGAGAAGCCACAAGGACATTCGGACTGCCCAGAGTTGGTAGATGAGCCCATTAAATGCAACTGAAGGCCTCTGGTTCAATTCAACCTGTGGCCTCGCTTCCTTTCTCTAATAATGCTCCTGATTTAGAAACACACAAATTCTTCTCAAATAGAGCTGGAGACTGACAACCAGGTGGAACCTAACAAGGCAGCGAGGCTAAGGCCGAGAAAACCACGATTATACAACATGACCTGCAGATTCCAACTCAATACAATTCCTATGTAGATGTGGACACACACGTGTTCAGGCCTCGCTTGGCTGTGTTTTGAGAACTCCTTGCATGATTGTATTCCTGAACTCTTCTTCGGAGTAACATGTATGCTGATATTATTGAAACTAACACATCCACAGAACACAGACGAGACGAAAACAGAGAGAGCGAGAGAGCAGTGTGTGTCCAGCCTGGGCTGCAACTATGCCAGGGCAGTCCAGCACCATGTGCATTGTGATAAATCAATACCCTGCTGTGCTATGATAGCAGTTCTTCTAGAAGTGGCATCTTAGAGTAAGGGAAAGGCAAGCCCTCTCACACAAGAAGCTTCGCAGGTGTATCAGTGTATCCCCATCCTTTTTCCTGCCACGGACCGGTTTCATGCAGGGCAACTTTTTTTTTTGCGGACCAGGGGGGTAATTCAATTAAAAAAGAGGAACATAATCTTACCAATAAACTTTATATTATGCACTTGCAATAACTATTAAAAACAAGTATTACACCAATATCTACTCACCATAAGTTGTTGTCTCAATAATTGCTCGGCCCTTAGTGTTCATGTTTTTGTTTTTGTTTTTTTATCCAGGGTTCTTGTTCTCTCTGTGCCGACGCAGTTCTGAACCCTTCATTCATTGCCTCGTTAACGAAGCCAGTCAGCTGGAGATAACCCGTGTTTGAAGTCTGACCCGGTTTGTCTGTTAAAAGGAGTTTTATTTTCTTGGAGGTCGTCGGCTCCTCGCCTTCCTCCTCAGTTGGACTTTTCCCCCGTTACCTAGCAAAGAAGCTCTACAAAGACGTTTTGTTTTTTTATTATTAATTTTCGCGAGATGACAGCTGTTTTTAAGTAACTTATCACGTGACCAAGAAAATTCACAGGCGAATCCGGCCGTTTTTCAAAATAAAACACATTTTAGACGCTAATAATCGATACAGCAGAAATTGCATAAATTAGTTATTCTTTCTTTGCGGCCCGGTCACAAATGCATCACGGAGCGGTATCGGGCACACCTCAACATCACCCAGTCCTTAAATTCAAAACAGATAATGGAAAAACATGGCACAGGCTGAGGAAAGCAAGGACACACACGCCGGTGCACCAATTACATAACTTCTATTCTGGGCAAAGTGAACCCTTCTCCAAAGCACGAGGCGTCTTTGTTCTCAATGCTGGAAGAAAATAACATGAATATGGATGCAGACATGTGACCGCACGGCAGACATATACTGCTGCAGATGAAACCTGCAATCCAAAATACAAGGTTCGTTTAATGTCAAATTCTGCGTAACAGCATGTTCTAGTCCAAAACAGCGGCAGGGAAATTGCAGTATGCATCTTTTACGGTCAGGAAGCAGATCTAAGCTGCAGTGATAAAGTGCCCTCAGCTGTCTGCACCACTACAGCTTTATTTGAAGGCTTTGTGCTCCCACAGAGTGATGTCCTGCTGCAACCCTTTAATGCAATAATTGTGACCTCATATAACCCAGTCTTGTGTGCAGCTGTGACATACAGTATGTGCAATCTGGAATAGTCCACAACTCACTGTGCAACTCACGAAAGGCTGTTTTTTGCTAAATCAAAATATTACTTTCATGATGTCAGTCATGTATTTACATTCAGCGCAGATTTAGATGTGATGTAAATCGTGCTTTCAGCAAGTCTCTTGTACTTTCACAGCTGTAAGGCATTTGTTCTGGAGAAAAGATGAGAGCAAAGGAAAGACTGACATGACATTTTGAAATGGGTCTTATAACCTAATACCCAACAACCCAGGTCCATTACAACAGAATGTCGAAATTGCTTTTGTTTTCGCTATCACCTATTGTCTTGAATGATTAGACAAGGAACTTCTGCTAATGGGATTAGTGAGCCGTTCCATCTGCTGCTGCACTATGAGTAAAAAGGAGCACCTCCTCAAAGTCAGCAAATCCTTCTTACAGTCTTAAAACTCTATTTCATTAGAGGAACAGCTGAAGCTGCAGCCCTGTGTGTCGAGCAGACGCATCATCAAAGAGAAGGGAGCCCTTACACGCCACGTGTGAACAAGATTAGATGAGGGTAAACTCAAAATACAAGGATTAGATTTAACACATTTTATTGACCTTTTCTATTATAATTATCATTGCACAGCTTCTCGTTGTTAGAGCTGGAGTTCAGCAGCAGAATATTTCCCTTGTGTTGGCAAGGGTTCAATATTTGTCCAAGTGCATTTCAGCAGGACAGATGCTTGCTGGCATGTGAAGTTGAACTTGTCCTCCAGTTGTAGGATGACTCTCTGATCCTGGTCCCACCCTGTTGTTCACAAGAGGCTGTGTTGTCTACCGCTGATTTTTCATGGGCGCTTGATGTCTGCGGTCGCCAGCTAGAACACATGTGATCTTGCGCGAGGAGCAAGAAACCCCAAAGTCCCACCTTCCAACGTGCCTGTCAAAGAAAAGAGAGCACAATGCTTTCATAATATATTGCAGTAGATAAACCAACAGGCCCACGGAACTGCACAAAACGCTCTCCTCCCAAGCACAAACATGCGCCTGCACACAAAAGGTGCCTCTCTGGCGTTGCAAATCACCAACGGGCCCACATAAATCCTCTGAAACGCCGGCACACAGACACGCCACGCACGCCTGTTCTCCCGTGCGTCTGATAAGTCACATTACTACATGTGTAATCAAAGATAATTTTAGTCATGGAGCAGCTCATTTGACCGATTTTAGAAAGAGCTCCAAAAATACCAAAATGTGCTTGATGTTGAACGATAATGAAGAAAGTACATTTGAAGTCTCTGAGCAGTCACGGTTGGACAGCTGAACAAAGAGGAAGTTGCCTTTAGCTACAGATGCTGGCAGATTGCATGAATGTATGTGAAGTACAGAATGTGCAAGCTGTGTGATGTGTGTGAGCAATATATAATCAGTCTGTCTTTGCTTTGTACTAGACTTGAAATCTTTTTCAAGAGATGATTAAATAGTTGTTTATCTTGTTTTTATGTTACCTTAGTCTTAAAAACATGGGTCAAAATAAAAATCCAAAATGGATTAGTTTATAACTCATTGCATTCATAATACATCCACTTTATTGCCAAATTATAAATACTCTGAATTACTGGCCTTTGCTGTATTATTGTATTTTTTTAAGTATGCACTATTAATACTAATACTAGAGGTCTGACTCATATAAACCACACACAAAGAAAAGGGACTTCTTTACTACTTTACTCCGACTACCTTTTCCTTACTCAAATCACATGGACTTGTAAATGCTAACCAGAGAACATAGTCACCTGGATCATGTGCTATAGTTGCCAAGATGCTTTCCACAATACGGAGACATTCGCTTCATGATTCATATGAATTTTCATGTGAATTTATAGCTTCATGAAATAGCAGCAGCACAATGAGGATGAAGAGGGACTGAAGAAATGATTCAGTGAGAGGGGAAAAACACAGTTTGCTGGAGGGAAGAAGCAAGAGGAAACCAGAGAAGTGATATTTTTCTGGTGCACAGCCGTGGCTTCCTGCCTCATGATGCGTGCTGTTATAGGTTAATGACATTTTAGTTCACCTGCAGGATATTAAAGGTAACTCTGGAGTATCTGTATTTGGCCACGTGTGGTGCATCTGTGTGAAAAGACACCGTTGGATACGGTGCAGTGAAAAGGGTTGCCGTCAGTGCTCCAGCCATCGCCTCTGCAGACAGGCAGATGACCCCGGAGACAAAGAGACTTCCTGTCAGTCAGATAAACATCTGACTTCACTCATTTCCTCCACCCCGGCAGCCATACTGACTGCAGTGGGCTGGGGTCAATCAAGGTCACAGAAGCTTTACAACACCCAAAGTAGTAGAATGATGAAACACAGGACGTGGTGTTAACCCTGTCCATTGTGCATATAGATTGTATGCATTCACATGAGGCCTGCGCTTGTGTCCCATGTCCAATCATAAGAATGACCAAGTTGTGGAGCGGGGGATTGTATTGAGGCAAGTTAATGAGCAAATCACATTTTTGTTGTTTTTGAGCCCAACAAGGGTCTTTCCGCTTAATCCAAACCCACTGGGTGCTTCTATCAGCCGCTCCAGAAGCAGTAATATCTAAGAACAACACATATTTAAATGCATATATATTATGAAATATTGTATAATATGTGCAAACTAATGTATTTATATATTCTGATGTGCATCAGTGAGTTTAAAGAACAGATTGTAAACAGTACAGTGTCTGTAGGTGTCTGTGGTAAGTGTGTGAGAAAGACAGAAACCAGATTGCTACATGGGGGAAGTCCTCCACTGAAGGAAACTCCACTTTGCTGAGCATCATCTACGCAAAACAAACATCATGGGAACTCCACCCCGGCTGTTTTCTTTTCTGTAAAACTGACTTTCATTTTATGCAGCTTTTTTTAAATGGCAAATTCTGAAACTCCCATTTCTAATTGTGTTATTTATTTAATGTATTTATACCAGCTATTTTCTATCTCATGAATTCAATGTGAAATTCCAAACTGTTTTGCAGACTGTTGATGGGTGGATGTAAGTGGGCAGAGCCTCACATTTAATGCCTCACCACGTGCTACCACGCATGCCGACCATCCCACATATGAACACCCACCAACGATTGAACACATCCCGGAGAGAAAGAGCCATGAGTCATAAACCTAGCTGCTGAGAGGTTTTCTCCCTCTCTTAACCCCACACCATACTCTAGCCATTTTCTAAGATGCTGCACTTTATCCACTCTGACTCACCCTGCTTCGCTGTCTGAAAAGGTCACACCGACAGCTCGTAATCAGAACCCTTCAGCCGGAAAGTCATAGCTCCTGATATAAATGAATAAAGCGTAGTAATTACTGCAACGTAGCAAAGACAGATTATAAAAGGGATTATGCATGAAGATCCCATCCTCAGGTTGGATAGAGGGAGATGTCAGTCTTTTTTTCTGACAAGGCATTTCGGCATTTAATTATATATACAGAAAAAAAAAACCTGACGGCGGAAAACACTGTTCGCTAAGTTTTGGTTCGACTGAGGAGGAAAGTCAGGTTTCTCCCCATGTGTTAGTAAGAGGAATCATCACAAATGAGGATTATAATAATTAAATAGTTCTTACATTTGTTGTTTTCCCCCTTCTTTTAGAGTTGCTTCAAATTTCTCGTGCATTGTGAGCAGTAACGGTGGTGCAAAGGCTCGGCTGCACAATCTGTTAGCATGCAGCTCACAGAAGCCAAAAGGTTGACCGTCAATGATAATAATCTGTTGCTGCAAAATAAGAGAAGTATACTATGTTTTTTTCATGAATATTTAACATAAAAAAAGAAAGGAAACTAAACATGTGCCTTTGTTCCAGGCTTGTAATTGATCAGTGAGAACTTTTAAATTATTGCATTGAACACAATTTTTTTTAGATGCTTTTATTTTGGAAATACATATTTTGAGAAGCACGTTTACACTCCTCCAGATAACTTCTTTGTTTGAAGTACATTAGCCAGCAGTAGCTTTATGGTGAATGGCGTTTCTGTGAAGTGACTCAGCATAATTTTCATTTCAGGAAACTAATATTACTCCAGTCTTAACATAAATACCCAGAAGCAGAGGCGCAGATTCCATCATCTCCTCTCACAATATTAACATCGAGCAAATACAACAAGGACCCAAAAGGGAGTCGAGGATATTCTTTCTGTAACAATGATGAATGCCACTTGTCCTTTGTTGCGCTCCACACACCAGTTGCTGTGGTGACTAAAGCAACGGCGTGCATCATGAAGCTCATTTTCAATAAAAGTCCTGTCCTGTCAAAAGTGCCTGCTGCCTCCTCAAGGCACTGAAGGCCAGACTGCTCATCTCAATGTTCGCTTCACGTCTGACTTTACTGTATTGTGTTCTGTCCCTTTCTCCTTTCTTCTCCTCTCACCCTGAGTCACTACTCCCTGGGGAAACGAGGGGGGGTAACCATGAATCACCCTTGAGTGTGACACGTGTGAGTGTGTGTGTGTGTGTGCGTGCATACATACGCATTTGTGCGTTTGATTGGTGGCTGTGTGATTCAGTCGTGTGGGATCTGCAATCTGAGAAGTGGGCATAGAGAGAGAGAGAGAGAGAGAGGCAGCAGCATGATAGAGATAAAGAACTGAGGGAGAAACCCTCTTTCTCCGTCCTCTTTCCTCCTCCTCCTGCCCTTGGGGAGATACAACAGCTGCACCTTACAGAGCTCCACCACTTAACGGACACGCAATGCATAAGAGTCTTGTTTAAAATGCTCCGACCCTGGGGTGGGGTGGGGCGGGGTGTGTGGGGTAAAGTGCATGTTGCAGAACAAGTTATGTATACGTTCCCCTGTAAACTAAACACTTACTACAGCTGTCGGAACAGTGGCAATGCTTTATCTGACCATCGGCCCACTCAACCCACTCGCCCCACTCACCCCACTCCCTCTCCAGTCATTACTGAGTCATTTACAGACAATGTCCAGTTTGCACTTCGGGGCAGGGGTAGAGTGTCTTCATGGAGCAGGACAGCTGTCTTGTCCCCCTTTACACAACCCATGGGACGGCACAGTTACAACACAGACTTACCTCCGCCCTGATGACCCCTCGGCCTGCTACTGATTGACCCGCCACCTCCAAGTCACTGTTTACTTCTTAATGGGTGGGGTAGGGGGGGGGGGGGGGACACGGGGGCAACAGTCTGCCCTACTCAGGACCGTCAACAACAGGAAATGTGGCAGACTGTCAGTTGATTTTTATGTCAAAGACTTTCTCGCTACCTGGTAAAATTATATTTCTTGTCAGTATTTGTCTGCTGGAGGGAAATCCTGCAAACAAACAAACAAACAAACCGGGCGGCTTTCCCTGAAACTCCGTCGGAGGGTTGCAGAAATGGCAAGGATGAACCCATCAAACGTTGAACTGCTCCAGATGAATGAGAGGAACCTTGATCCTTTTCTCATTTTCTTGAACAGAACCCTGAGGCCTGGCATTTTGACAGCGCACATGTCTCGTTGAAATTTGGATAAGGGTTTAATTTTACTAAATGGGATTGCTGGGCCTTGGCAGATGAATGCACTCTCTACTGAGTGTCCTTGGGCTTATTCATTTTGTTGTGTGAGCAGAATCTTGGGATGTTCCTGCTTTTTCCTGTTAAAGGGAATTTTGCAGGGATTTTTGTCTTGCCTGAGGAACTACCCTTAGATTCTGCTCCTGATCAGCATCGTCATTCCACAGATGATTGTTGGCCAAAAACTCCACAATGACGTCCACATACACACAATTGAATCATTTCATTTTGTGTGATACATTTACATGAATATGCATACGCATATCTAATTTCTCTTTTTTAATTGCGCCTGCATCCGCAAATCAACAACTTTCAAGACTGATACGGCTAACTCATGAGAACTTACAGTGTGTGCATGTTAAAGCAAGTCCGTACACGTCTCAGGGTTCCACTGCACTCATCCCATGACCCTTTTAATTGGCCTCTGTTCAATATCCTAAATAACACATCGACCACATAGAGAGCGATTGCTGCTGATAGCATCACAATGTTCTCACGGTGTTCTTTGGCCCCTGAGTCCAGCTCATCGTGCCTTTTGTTGAAGCAACATTCGCAATCGAGCCCTGTTCTGTGTTATTGGGACATTTTTCACCAAGACTGCTTGTTCTAGATGACTACAGTCTCTCCCTCCAAAATCAGTCAGGCTTAAAATAAAAAATGATGTGAATTCACTGGAGCGGGAGATAACTTTTCCATTTTATGCAGCTTGAAAAAAGCTGAGGCATCTTTTCAACTCTCCACGGCACGTATGATATTCAGCCACTGCAGCGACTCTCCTAAACATTGCAAGCTGGAATGTTTACCATCGTAATGGCTATGGGTCCTGCTGTTAAATCTGTTAAATATAATATAGTCTTTCTTGTTATCACTTTAGGAGATACGAAGCAGATTTAGCTTCTCGGCCACAGAGCAATAGGAAATGTGCTGCTGGTAATGCTCAGTTGTTACAGTAATAGCGAGGAACCAGATGAAAAGAAATGGCCGTGCACTTTTACTGCAATAAATCACGGCATGCATTAGAGGGAAGAGAGAAATACAACCTCACAATGGTTTCTAAATAGCTATTGATCTCTCTGCAGATCATCGTTAATGATGTGTGCTTGTGTATGTGCGCGTGCCCCATACATTTCTATAAGTACTGCATATGCTTGTGCACAATCTACGGTGTGTGTGTGTGTGCACGAGAAACCTAAGATGCTATTTGTAGGTTTTCATGTGTGTGTGTGTGCGTGTGCGCACCCTGATGATCTTTCGACAGACTTGGCATGGGGCACCTTTAGAAGGGCCAAAACAGACACACAGTGTAACTCCAGCCTCGTGTTCCACTCGCTTCACTCCGGGTCAGAATGTCCTGCACCCTTTTCTTTATTCCACTTATTTTACCTCCTCTCCTCCATCCACCTCTAGGCTCACTTCTCTCTCCTCTTCTCGCTCTAATTGACCCCCGCCGGTGTGTCATCTCAGCGCCATGTAAAAACCCAGCGCGACACACACACAGCCTGGAATTGACTTGTTTGTGGGGTCAGGATGTTAGTAAATGCTGTCTATGTGTGTATCTGTAGTGGGGGGGGGGGGTACTCATCTCTTACCTCTGATTAAAATGCATGTAAGAGCAAACAGAAACTACAGCCCACCAATGTCAACTCTGAGTCAGTAAACACCTCCCACTCTCTGTGTGGAGGAGGTGAAAGTATTTGGTACAGGACATGGGTTTTTTTTTAAACACTGCATCACAGAGAAAGGGTGCACAGTTCCTACCCTCTTGGAACGTAAAAAGGAAATGTGTGTTGATAAAAAAAAAGAAGTGAAAAAACATGCAAAATGAAACATTTCTGTTTTACTGTAAAAAGGGTGTCAGTCAAGTCGAGTGCATTCATAAGTCCATTCTCTACTTCAAGGAACCCCCCCCCCCCCCCGTTCCCTAACTGCCCTGTGCAGGTTAAGGTCATACTTGACACGTACTTTCTAATGTTCTGAGCTTCACTGATGACACGTAATGCAGCACAGGGAGACAGCACAATGACTACCTTGCTGTACTACCTGGCTGTCAGGCCAAAGCACCCGGCAGTGTGCAGTCTGCACATTTTATTAGCTTGTATGCACGCGCTGTAAACAGGTGGTTTACATCTGACTGTGATACCACATCACTGAAAACAGGAAGTGCCCACATGTCGCCTCTCTGCCTCTCAGATAGGCTATTTAGGAAGGTATTTCATTCTCATGCCTCCCTGTGATACAGGCTCCGTGACCTACAGCCCCCCTCACCTAATAAAGTCTCTACTGATTCTGTTACATACTAAAGCTATTTGTTCGATAGATAAAAGCAAAGGGATTGCTGGAATTTGGCTCTGAGGCTCGGTGAGATCTTGTTTCACAATGATCTTCTTAAGGTTAGATCGTGGCTTTGGGTCAACTCTGATCCCAAATGTGTAAAATCATTGATTTAAAAAAAAGGTCCTTTGCAAACTGATTTATTATGAATAGGGGGAAAATATGCATGGTTTATTTTGCCTGCAGGGTATGGACAACCCCTCGGTCAATAGTGCAAACATGAAAATGAATGTTTTGCATGGAGTCCATGCAGACTAGATCGGTGAAGCAGTAGAACAGAGAGGGGCAGGGATGACTCTATATGGAATGTCCCATTCAGGAGTTTGCCCTTGAGACAGGAGTCAGAACATGGATGGAAAGAGCCATTATATAATAAAACCTCTCACTGGGATCATACTGATTACACACCAATTTAGCCTTCCAGAGTACAAAACATTGCATCCTTACTCAGAGGTACACTGCATAGTGCCAAAACTTCCAAACATAGATGAGCATTTTCAACAGCCGAGCGGTCACAGGAAGGCATGCCATAACTTCAGGGCACAACGGTACTGGCCTTCCACTGCATACCAACACCACATGACCCCCCCCCCCCCCACCCACTCACCCCCCCATGTACGGCAGAGAGGATTCAGAATAGACGCTACGTCAAAGCAGGCCATGTTCTCTCGTTCGTCCTTCGCAGTCAGTTGAGGAACAAGACAAAACTCTCTCTCATCATGTTGACCCCTAACCTTGTCACGTGCTCCCAGGACCTCGATCAAAGCAGGTCTAGCATGCACGTGTTGTTGTGATGGCATACACTGTGCGATATATGTTACAAACAGCCATGCCACATGAGAGCTGTGCCTCGAGCGTGCTCCCACAGATCGTGTTCTGGTACCTGACGAGAGTCACATGTATAAGATTCAGGTAAATATCTTCAGAGGAGCATGCAGGAGCCAAGTTTTTTGATGGGGAGAAGCAGATACAGAAAAACCATTAGTGTCTGATCCATAATTAACCCATTCAGCCCAGAGTGCGAAATTACTGCAAACGCCTAGAAAGCTCTAAAGCAGGCCTCCACACTTCAGCGATGTGGTGAAATATCAGACACCGCGAGGTAAGACACAGGAAGAGCATCAGCTCGCTTCAGGAGGACTGCATCTGTGCACTGGTATCTGCTGCCCTCTGCTGGAAGCCAATGGGAACTGTCTCAAATTGTCACGTGCACACACACACACACACACCCAAAACATTTTGCAGGCTCGTCGCGATCTTCTTCAAATATTGAAGCCAAAATATAAGAGGATAAACGACAATCTCAAGAACCATACACAACTGTGCCATAATGATGCAGATCATTGATCTCGACAGAAATATATCTAAATGCATCCCACCCCGCATTCAGATTATTTTCTTTGCTCATTTCTATTCCTGGATATTGATCTATTCCTGGAAGATTATCGTGCATCTTGTTGTGATAGAGTCTGGCCAGGAATTCTACCGATGATATCCACAGCAATAACTATGTAAGCTGCTGTGCTGGTTGTGACACTCTTTCTCGGAATGCCCTTGCTTCCTTAGAATCAAGTGTTGATTTACGGTAAGGCGCCGACTTTCAAGCAGCCCAATTGCAGAGAAGCAAAGCCGCATCAGCTGATATCCAGTCCCCCCCCCCCGCCCTTCCCCCCCTCTTGTTGGAAACAAGTCTGGATTTTTTATCAGGAAGGGGAAGTCTGTTGAATGACTTATCATTAATAAGGGCTCCACTTCTTGATATGCGTTTCCCTAAAGTATTAAGTAGTTTTTCTAGTAAACTGAACGCTTTGCTTTAATTTCCCTTGAAATGCATTTGTAGGGACCCGCATGTAGCCCACGCATAAGGAAAACACTGGCGTGGTGCAAAATCCTCCCATTCCCTTCTTGTCTCCCCTTCCCTAAAGTAGATTGTAGGCAGATGATGCCTATTATAGGTGGTTGTCAATCACCGGTGTCTTGCAAAAGTGTCTTTGCAGCCATTATCCATTCCTCTAATCCTGTAGAAATTGATTAAAACGTGAGTCATGTCTCAACATATCAGTTATTGCAGTTCTAAAAAAAATATATAGAGACCACTTAAGTTCTCAGAGAAACATGAATGTCTGCAGTACGTATCAAGGTATTGATGTGGACATGACATGTGGTCTAAAACTGGATAAAAAGGTTGATAGACTTCCTTTGGGATCCATTCGTATCTGGACAAAAGTTCATTCCCATCCATTCAGTGCAGTGGGGCAGTTGCCTGACAAATAAACACTGGTCCTTGGGCAGGAGAGTGAAGGGGAGGGAAGGGGTCCAAGCCCGGGACAAAGGAGACTCACTCCACCTAGTGGTGGTGGCAGAGACATGGTTTGGCTTTGATCTTTTTGCCTCCCCAGGGTTGAACGAAAGCACTAAAATGTGTTCTTTAAATTTGTTCATGAATCCCTGCAAGCACGGCATTTGTAGCTGTGTGGATGGGCCAATAACAATCCCAATCCAAGAAGAGGAATTATTATTGGTCTGTGGCCACCAGTGGAAAAACGCATGCCCTGGACTTGGATTCATGTGTGATGTTTGATAACGACAATATGCAAAGCGATTATGCAAAGTTCTGTCTTTTTTGCTATTATTAAGTACAATTACACAGAGAAGAGCTGCATTCTGTCCATTTAAAAGCTGAAATGGCAATGCAAATATTTTTTAAATGTGGAACAATCCGGGATATAGACTCAAATTTGTGCCGCAATTTACTGCCGTTAAGAGTTTTTTTTTTATTATTATTATTAATCGGGTTGTTTAAAAGACAGAATTGTTCCGTTGAAAGAAAAGACATCTGCATGTGTTTTCGAGTTATCATGTGGCAAAGCACATGTTAAAATGTCGGGAACACGTTTGTTGCTTCTTCTCCTTTCCACGCTTTATACGTTTCCCCATTCATGTTTCTCACAATATATCCTGTCTGTCTATCCACTTATTGTACTAAAACATAATCTCTCGCTGCTGCAGAGGTCATTATCACACGGAAGTGTTGTTTCCTAAACCCAAGGTAGGAAACGTAGTACGTTGCACCTGGCAAAACAGCTTGTGCTCCAAAATCATCTAAATGCACACAGACAGGGTCTGCAGACGCCCAGACACAAGGAACAACACGAGAGTGAGAATATATGTGCTGGCAAAATGTGTCCGTCTACGTTGGCCTTCTTTTCACAACTATTCATTTATGTCCCAAGTTGACACATAGTGAAAGAAGGGGAATAAAGGTCGGCAAATAAACGTACTTTATTTCTGCACATGTCAACATGGTTAACAAGTTCTAGGGACGCGTGACTGTCCTCATTGAAATGTGAGCAAAACATCAATAACGCACTCTCGCCTCACACTGTACAGCCACGCTCACAGACAGGAAGCTCTAATACCACAAGCTTCCTGTCCTCATGAAGCCTTGTTGCTGAACCAGACCACCCAGCGCGACGCCACAAACAAACACCAGTTCATATAATCAAGAGACACCAAAAGACTTTGGTCTGTGCCGCCATCGTAAAAGTCAAAAGGCCCTGATTATAGCAGCGGCTATAGATGATAGGCCGGCCAATTAGAAGTGTCAAACATGTGCAGCACCAAATACATCTATTATACTTACTCCCTGGGAGTGGCAGACATAATGTGGCATAAAAATAAGTTTTAGACACTAAAGTCTATATCATGTTGAAAACATATATATAGCCTACTGCACCTTGATTAGCTTAGCAAAGGGTGAATTGATAGATCAATACACAAACAAACACACAGGAAATCACAAACTACTGTGTTCATAAAAGCTGAAACACGTTTTATGAAATACATTAATTTCTAATTTAATAAAACAAAGCCATTAATTAATGTCAGAATTCACAACAGTTACCTTTGCTTAGAGGCTGAGGCATGAAACTGCAACCGACTTGTTTCGGGTGTGGCCGGAGGCGTTTGCGCTTTAATATTTATATTCTCCGTGATCTAGTGCAAGAATTAAAACATCTTGCCTTTTACAGCACAGATTCTGTGGTCCTGAGGCAAATATACCCTTGTCTCTTCCTCCTCCTCCTCTTCCTCCGCCTTCCTGCTTTGTTGTTCCCTTTCAAACATATGTTCTCCACATGAGGGCAGTAGAAGTTCTAGGAATAACACGTTTTAAAACTGTCCCACAAGAACAAATATCCATTGGTCCAAAACCAATGAAATAGGATATAACGAGACGGAGGCTGTGAAATAGGTAGTTAATAGCTGTGAAAAAAAAAGATCAAGGTGTTTAGAGAGCTCTTCTTATCATCTTTGATGGATATACACATGTGCTGAGCAGACATTCCTACATAGGAGACACGTCCTTTCTATTAATTAGGATTTTTGAGATACGGTATGAGGCCCGAAAAAGAAAAACCTCATACTTGTGGGCTTCAAGTCGGTGTGATGCAGCTTCGAAAAAATGTTGAATGCAAAATCATGCAAAACATAGCAGGGATAATGTTCTTTTTTTTTTTCCAGATTTGGCTTCCCATGCATCTCTCTGTACAGTGTTAAACAACAAAGAACATTATCTGTACTGACAGGCTGTGTTTGAGTAATGGCACCACTGAATCCCACACGGAACCACAGGAAAAGGCAGAGAGAGTGCAGGGGGGGGGGGGGGGGGGGGGGGGGGGGATGAGGGACCATAAGAGAGGGAGCACTGGGTTTAGTATGACTTACTGGATACAGAGACATAGGCAGCGGGGAGGGACATCTTGGGCGGGTTGATGCACATTCATGAGCAGTGTCTGTCCATGATCCTGACCCAGCTGCCCCCTGATAGGTTGCTTAATTCTGCCAGCCCTTGAAGACGTGGTCTGGGTCAAGCTGCACGCCTGATTCTTTGCCCATCATAAGACCACGCACACTCACAAACACACTCTCATGCAAAAAACATCAATGTCCACACATAATATTCCTCTCCTGCTTTGCGGACATAGTTTTGCAATGCCCCAGTGGCTCAGTGACAGTCTGTCAATCAATCAAAGTCATCCCACCTCATTTCACCTGTAAATGAATGTCTGTCCGTCTCCAGGGCCACGATAGGCTGATTGGCTCTGCCAGTCATTGTGTCAGGAAAATGTAGATCAATGGGAACCATTCAGTACAGCAACGCATAGATTTTTAAAAATATTTCTCCACAGTCATGCACCGCTGACGGCAGATGTCACCGAAGATGGACCCGGCTTCACTGAGCTTCTGACTAACCTGGAGGCACCAGCTGATGGGGAATAGAATGCATGTGTCCATATGGACACAACACAAAAGTGAGAATGAATAGTATGTAGTACAAAAGGAGAGCAAAAAACATATATCTCATGTTCCATATACTACCGGTATACACATTGTGTTATGGTGTTCAATGCATGACTGCATTAAAACATGCATAAGAAATCCTAATATATATATATATATGTTTCTCTCATCAAAGGAACATATATATGTTTTAGCTGTATTCCTGTTTTCTTCAGCATCAATAAGAGCATAATCTGCAGAAACGTGTGGACATATTCAAATGCTGACTCAGGTGAATACACATCAATATGGAAATAAAGAAATGTGTGTGAAGGTGAGACATTCCTTCATTCTCATCCCAAGTAGGGTTTTAGTGCTGTAAATGCCTGCAGCTCAGGTGTATTAGAGTTTCTATATAACATCTTACTGCATCTTGGAGAGTTGAGGCAAGCTTCAAGTTTTTCTGGAACAGTGACTGATTGTCAAGAGCAGAGGTGAGTATTGTTTAAAGGGGTCTTCCAACACATCTTCCTATAGCTTTACAATCGGCGTAAAAATGGATGAGGGGATTCTGTGTGGAAGACGGCCTAATATGGCCTTTATTATTTTTTCAAACAAAGTAATACAATATGAAAGCCTTTGGCTGAAAGTGAAAATCCTGCTGTTTAAAAAATGCAGCTAACAAACATGAGATGCACGTCATCATTATATATACAGATATTTGGCATTATTTGCAATTCCTCTGTGTACTTTGCCAAATTATAGCCACGGATTCAGTCTCTCTGCTTCCTCGCACTCCCGCTTTTGTGTGTGAATCATTGCCAACAAAGAGACAAAATGTCAAGTCAGCAATGCTAATCAGTCTTGTGTCTAAATTAAGGCAGATTAGTTTTGAAAAATACATACAAGTGTAAGGAAGTGTGAGCTTCACTGAATATGTAGGTTAAACTGAGAAAGACCTACAGTAATCCCTTTAACCCAACCTCATCTCTGTGTTTGAGCTGTAAAAGAAACCAGCAGAATGTGTTCAATCGGGGTTTTATACTACTTAACCAACAGAATGGATTGTACTTGAGGAACAGTGTGGAGGAAATTTAACTTGCGCTCTTATTACAATTCCATATTCTATTAACTACTTTGGCACTGAAGGGTTTCTCTCAATGTTCTCTCTAAGAGCTCTTAATAGTAACGTTTTGGCCCTATTTTGAGTGAAATCGATATTCACTGCTCAAGAATAAATTGTGAGCCCCTCTTCATGTTCATTTGATTTAATTCAACGGTTTGTATATAACGCTAGAAGCAGTCTGGCTTTACTGTCTGTCGTCAGCTTGATACAATCAGATAGGCCTCTGTGTGGTCCTCAGAGCTCAGCTCCGGCACCGCAGATCTCACGAAATTATTCAGCACCTCAAGGTTACGTTACCAAGCCACGAATGCGGACTTCATGCTGCAAGCAAAGTGATTTTCTCTTTTTTCATGCTCCAAAGGTAAAATCAATGAGGCTCAGTCCGGTGAGATATTAGCTGTTTTTCCAACTCATTTATGATTCGAAACACTTGATTCCCGCAGACGGCTTGATGCGCTGAGATATTGAGGTGACGGCAGCTGCAAGTTTGCATTTTCACCACACAGATTTCATCACTTACTTTGACTGGGGACATCTGAAATGCAAATCTGTGTTCAAATGCCATGCTAATTTAATCAGGGCCTTTCCGCTTGAGTATAAAAACTGTGTTAAGTAAATCCAGGCAAAAGCCAGCAGCAAAAGGAGATGACTGCGTGCACCAAATACTATGCCATGACTTTCTTTAGAACCAGGGGACATCCTTTCTAATCAGTGCAGACTTTGAACTCTATTTAGGGCTGCTACATCTAAATTTCACGCATAAAGTAGAACATTATGACACGTTATGAATATTTTTCTGCACTTCTGAAGAGAAACAACTTATTTTATTCTCATTTATCCAATTTCCAT
Organism: Brachionichthys hirsutus; assembly: GCF_040956055.1. Classification (NCBI taxonomy): domain Eukaryota; kingdom Metazoa; phylum Chordata; class Actinopteri; order Lophiiformes; family Brachionichthyidae; genus Brachionichthys; species Brachionichthys hirsutus. The sequence continues at coordinate 50,947 of NW_027180548.1, read as the reverse complement.
GCATTTGTTTCATTGCTTTTTGACCGGCAAGAGAGTCTATTCTCTGTTATGTTGTTATTTACACCGTTATCGCATTTCTCTCCTCTCAGCTGTGGGTGAGATTTATGGTTAGAACTCCTCCCACAGACAGTTTGTTACTTCCTCCTCACTTTTATTCTGTGGGTGGCAAAATGTGGAAAAGCCCTTACCTCTTCGAAAAAGATCCATGTCTCAGAGGTATTCCCAGATTTTGCATAGATTAATTACAATAGATTTTTTTCTCAGCAAAAACAATGATGATTCATATGGAACACAAATTTGATTTTCACCTTGCTTTAGTCTATTGAATGTCACAATGGAATCATCAAAGTTAACTCCTGTCACTATGTGCGTGACATGAAAGACTTTTCTCCAAGCTCCCTTCTTTTACGTCTGATCTGTGTCGCACAGCGCCGCTTGCCATACGTTTACAGCCTTACTAATTACATGCAAATCCTTCCGACATGTGTACATTCTTAACAATGAGAAAAGTAAAAATTTACAAACAAATTTTCCATCGAGGAAGCATTCAAGTCCTGCATGTGTCCAGATTATACATTTGACTGTGGAACTCAAACTCATATCATAGGTTTGTTTGGCATCTTGGTTCTGATATACTGGTCTTGACTTCCCTTCAGTGGAGCCTGCAGGTGGATGCTGGGGCTGAAAGTGCGGGCAGCAATATTCGCCCAGAGCAGCAGCTGCTGCGACAGGCAAATGGAGTGATGGGACATTGTTGCAGCTTAAATTGACCGCCAAATTGGGAGGGTGTGTTTGATGACGATTGAGGAGTATGAGACATATCGCCTGCATATATGTGGCTACAGCAGCTCCAGTTGTCTGCCTGAAATAGATCGCTGGCTTTAATGTTCCATTCTGTCTTTTAAAGGAAGCCATTGGTTTTCCATCTGATTTAATTTGTTTCAGAATATTAATGTGGGTCAAAAACTCATAAAGTGTCCTGATACTCTCAGTATCTCTCAGTGAAAGTCTATCCGAATATTTTGTATTTATTATAGCAAACTTGACCGCTGCCTCTGCATCTTCGCAAATGAAGCCAGAGACGCACATAAAGCATCGCAGTTTGAAGCTTTTATGGCCCCTGAGCAGGCTGCCACGTCCGATGAGTTGCGACTGACGATAAAACAACGATCTCTGATGACCTGAGATGAGAATGTGTTGGACGAGAGGAAGGTTTTGATGTGGCCAAACAGTATAACCCAATGATCAGTCAAGATTGTCTCACAGATATATAAGGAGAGAGAGAGAGGTCACACGGAACTGTTTTTAAGCCAAGTAATTTCCTGTTTTGCTCTCATTTCCTGCTAAGCACTCCACAAAAAAACAAAATGTGTATTTACTAAAAGTGCAAAAGTTTAATTTAAAGTCTGAATGCGGCTGATCTAAAATGTCCTCAGAGAAGACGATAAAAATACCGGCATGCTAATCCTCTGTGCCGGGAAATAATGAGGTAAATCCAGCAATCAGATTGCAGAACGATATCTGGTGCCTCCCCCTGGTAAACAACAGACAGGGTCAGTGGCCACAGGCTCGAACGTACGCATCGATTGTCTGTGAGAACCTTGTCATGAAATTGTCGGCATTGCCCTGCTCGGCGCCGTGTGAGGCCAGCTGCCCCGAGGCGATGGATGGGACGAGCACGCCAGGTGAACTGTCCCTGAAGACACTCTTATTTAAATAAGTCGTCCTGTGCTGAGGCTCGTCTAACCTCCATCTGGACTAATTGCCCTACTTGGCCTAATTGTAAAAACACGGAATACTAAACATTAGACCTCTCTCTTTTCTGCCCATTCTCTCTCTCTCTCTTTTTACCTCAACAGTCACTCTGTTCCTCCACCGGCACCTTTTGTGCTCTTACCTACTCGACACGCTGCCCTTCCTCTTTCTCTACTCCTTCCTTACTTGCTCACCCTCCTCGCTTGTATTATAAGAGGGGAGGGGGGGTGACTGGCCACTTCAGCGACCATAGGTATGAGGTCATCCAACCAGGACTGTGGGCTTCCTTTGTCCCGCATCTCAAGACTTCCCACAGGTCCACATGGGAAAGTAAGACCACCAGTCTACATTCAGCAGGAAACACTGGACTGAATAATCATGTTGACAGGTGAAGAGGAACGCCTTTGTATTTACAGAGGACAACACGGTATAAGATGTTTTGTTGTCGAGTACCCCTGAAGGAGCTGCTGCTTGCCAGCCCTGCAACGGCGGCCATGTGAGTGATGAGAACTCCACCGGGAATGTTTTCAGCTTGGCCACTGGTGACACAAGACAAATGTAATGTGCAAAGGAACAATCTTTAATGAGAACCAGCAACGCTGCCCAGTACCTAAGAAGTGTCAAAATAAAACAAATTCAACTCACAGCTTGAGAGCGGATCTGCATGCAGCATCTTTTGAATACATCATACAATATGTTTTCTTTCAACGTTTGCCCGAGGAGTCTCTCTTAGCTCCCCGTACACTCCACTCCTTCCTTGAGTGCTATTTATCAAAATGCATTGACATAAATTCCGGTGCTGAGGTGCAGCGTTGAAACATTTACGGTTTCAACCTCCAACACTGAATGAAACATTTTCGGGTTTTTTCCTCTCAATCCCAATAAGATGAAGCAAAACATTTCAAACTTTTTCTATGCAGAAGAAAGACTCATTCCCCTCATTTAAATCTCTATAGGAGAGCGTTTGTCCTTGACTATAACCAACTGGGGTAGCATTTCAGCCTCCTGACTGAAGAATGCCCACCGGAGCCGTTGCTCTCTAGCGCAAGCTGTCCTCAATGCCATTTCCAGTAGCTCCAACCAGCCTTAAACCACTGACTACATGTTACCATGCCAACCCAGAGTGGGCACATCTGACTTCCTCACCTACAAGATCTCTTGACTGCAGTTCATCATCATAACCCAGATGCTCGTCTTCGATGGCTCCTGGCAGGTGCTAAGCCGAGGGCGGATGGCGTGCATGGCATCAGGTGAGCAAGTGGTTTGTTGGTGCCAGTGGTGTAAACAGAGTGGTTCAGTAACATAGAACACAGGTGCAGTTTGTTGATGACTTCACGTGAACCCCCAGAGGTACTGTGACCCTGTCGCTCATTTGTCCGCCATCACCCCACCCCCCCTTCATGCTGCAGCACGAAAAACAATCACATGTTGCAAGAACCTGCACACAAATCCTGGACGCTCAGAACGCATTTGATATTTTGCACGTCATATTGTGAGCAGCCCAACACACACCTGTGCATGATAATGCTGCTTAATCAGCTTGAGGAGCCTCACCTCAGTCTCACATTGTGTCGAAGATCGGTGGCGACATAACCGCTGGGAAAATCCAAAACCAAACCCCGCCCCATAAATAAATAATCCCAGGAGAGCGAAAGTGAAATTTTCCCATATATGTTTGCCACTCACCAGTGAAGCTGCTAAATGTCTTCATGCTCCAACGCTCTCACGGAGGAGCTGCAGACGGCTATCGGTTTCACCTCATACCTGTTGCATCACTTCCACGAAGAGCCATTTTCATCTTCATTAAAATTGAATATGCAAAACATCTGGCCAGCAAGTCTTTGTCGAGGCAGCATTCATTTAGATAAGGGCTGCTACACTGGGAGTTTAATTGACTGGGGAAACACGAGAGCGACTGCTATGTCCAGAATTGGACAACGGCGAAATACGCAGATCTATGCGATATTGAATGCTCACTATTATGTAAATGAGAAATTATACACCAAGGAGTACAGATGGAGGGGACTGAATCTGGGAAATGTGCCTGTCCTCATTCAATCCAAATATAAACTTTATGTCTGCCTGTTGACATCATCTGTGTCCATCTCATTACTTAATCTAAAGTCATTTACTCCACCGAGCCCCGTTTCCCCTGATTGCTATACCCCAGAGTCTAATCATTGGTATGCTCAATATAATATTTACCATAAGCTTAATTATCGTATTGATTAAGACAGAGTTTCCTTTAAGAGTCCGCTGGTATTACACTCATGCACAACATGAAACATCTTTGTTTTGCCTTTGACAGGCCAGAAATCTGGATCCATCTCCATCAGAGCTTCTAATGAATCCTGGTTCACAGTAATATATTTATATACAGTATGGGAGGGGAAAGAATTGGAACAATTTAGTTGACGAGCAATGAGAAGTATGTCAGAATGCTACAGCTTTTAGTTAGAATGGTGTCTGGCATTACTTTGCACTACAACATAGAGTTGTTAAGATGTCTAGATGTTGTGTCATCGTTTTTTGGCCGTGCTTCACAGACGTTGGCAATATAGTATATATTGTTCACAATGTCAAATCTCACAGTTTTTAGAAAGGCTCAGCTAATCGATCATCTCTTAAGATCATTCATGTGCTGTTAAAGATGCAAAAATAAGGTTTATAAACTTCTTAAATATGACACATTGAAGCCTCTAATGATGTTTTCGTATTAAACTATTTAACCCTAATACCTCCAAATTCTACCTTCAGTCTCCACTAAGCCTAACGACTGCCAGTGACACATAGGACATTCAACAACTCCAAGAACATCACATGAAAATAGCTGCTGCTTGAGCTGAACAAACATTTAAGTGAATGGTGTGTGTGAGCACATCCTGCATGTCCTTTTTTCTTAATACCCTGTATAGCCAAAAGATAGTTTCATGCCTCTCCATCCTCAACTGCTAATCTGGAGCCTTATCATCATGTTCCAGCAAAGCGCACCGGCACACTAAGTCCCACTCAAGGTCGCTTTAATGTCAGTTTGAGGTCACTTTGCCCGGCAGGGTGCCTGGGAACGCCTGCTTACCCAGTAGGGGCTTGGTGTTACTCCCCTCAATCATGGATGAATTTACAAACTGGGGAGGAACCATCTCTAATATGCCACTGAGCCTCTCCCTCTGTTTAGCCTGCTAATCCCCACCGGAGATGGAGAGCGGCAGACCATGGTAATATGGATGGAGGAAAGGAAAGGAGGAGGGAGAGGATGAGAGACAACTCTAAAGGAGAAGAGGAGCGTATCAGTGTCAGCATAGAAGGTGGCCCTAACATATCAGTGACGGTGGGGATGAAAACTCATAGACAGCACTTTCCCTGAAGTGTCTGTTTATCAGATAAGCTGAGAGATTTAGTTAAGACTTCATATTTAGAGCATGGCTTAAGCTGTGAGACGACGTCTTAACTGCCAATGTCACAGTGCGCCTGCTATGCTCCATTTGTCAAATAGGATTGTATCTACTTTTTCATAATTCTGCATGCCTTTTGAGCAGTTATCCACAGCCACATACAAAGTACGACGCTGATTCGATCATCTCCACTTTTACGTGTAATTGTGAATGACGCAATCTCTCGAATTCAGTCGCTGTCGACAACCAGCATTTGAAAGGGGACAGTGGACAATAGCCCTGATCTCCACATCAAGAACATGCAAACTGCTCCGAACACATTCAGATGAAACCGAGAACTTGTTGCACCCTCAAATGACTCCGCCCGTCACATTACGCATTCTGGTCATCATCGACATGAACTAGTAGATGAAGAGGTTTGAGAAGGAAAGCTTTTGTCATTCTCCACGTTACCAATTCTACTTCCAAAAAAATCATTGTCCGTGTCTTGCGTTGGCTCAGGATCAGGAACGCTGTAAGGTGACACACATGCTAAATGTGGGATCGAGCAGAGGCTGTGTGTGACATCAGCATGTTATTCAGGTAGATGTCATGTCAGTGGTCGGTTCCTGTCTGAAAGAGTTTGGATGATGTTTTGTTGTTCACTATTGTCTCCATAAACAATGAGTCACATTAGAATTTGATGCAACCTAAAACAAGATGATTGTTTTAGTGTGACATTTTAAATTGACTTTGATTAATGTAAGGACTGAGTCATTGTTCTAATTAGGACTTGAAAGATCGGCTACACCCCCCCCCCCCCCACACACACACCAAATGTCAAAACTTACTTGGAATGACAGTATGCTTACTTCTGTGGAAACTTAAATCAATGTTTACTAACTAGAGAGCAATGGCTGATGATGCAGTAGCACAACAAAGAAAACTGCAATCTATATTAATTAATTACACTCCATTTTCTAATTATCATAAGTTCATAATTAGAAATGAAGGGGCATTTATTTTCTGAAGAGACTTTTCAGATTTATGTCATGATTCGCAGTCAACTTAATGATACATGTCATTATGTTTGTATGGATACAAATGCAAGGTATTAAGCAATTAGGCTAAATGTCAGAAAGTTAGAAAAGTGCTTGCCATAAGTTATGACTGGAAGGATGCAGTGTGTGTGGTCCATATATGGGGATATATTCTGGTGAATCTTTTGAAGAATGAATTCGTTTTCTGAGCCTATTGAAGCAAGAATCACCTGAGAACACCCAACAGACGTAAATAATACATTTGAACTCACGTTTGCCGTCTCTTGATGAATTTCAAATACAACGTCCGACCACGTGCCGTTCGTTATCCGCTTAATGAACCGCTCAATTCAAGCTAATTGCTGTAGTTTGGCACCAGGCGGGTTCGCAGCCCACTGGTTTAAGCTGTAGTTTTCCTGCTGCCTATTGCTGCTGGAAATGTGTTCTCATTCAGGGGCATACCTTCCACATTACAGATGAATATTTGAATTTTTTTTTAATAAAAAAGCTAATATTCATAAGCACAGTTTTAAGTGTATGAAAACAAGAACGTGTGGTACCAGAAGAGAATGTAACGTTGAGCCGTGCTTTCGTTCGTAACACTTGATTAGATGGTATACGGAACATTGAAATGGGGATCATGGCTACAGCCAAGTCCACTATGTCACCCTCCCAACAGGATTACAACTAGCTGGCGAGTGTGAAGGTGCGGAAAGTGGCGGGCCCTAAACACGTCACTCCAGTGGTGATGGTTGGGCAATTAAAACGAGCAATTAAAGCTTTTATTATCAGCACTTTCAGTGAACTGGTGCACTAGGATTAATGTTCATGTCGCACTTTAAATAACTGGAGGAATGCTCTCCCAATAATCTTTTTATTCAGCGTACCGGTAAATAGAGATGGAGTGAGTGTAGTGCATGGCAGGGGTCCCCACCTACCGGGACGCGGCCCAGCACCGGTCCGTGAGGCATTGGATGTTTGCATGTTTTTTAGTTTTAGTTTTGGTGTGTGTAGATTCTCATTCATCCTGGTCATGAAAAATCCTAAAATGCTAATTAATAATCCTAATTTCTTTTGTCATTCGAGATGCTTCCTCTGTTCTGACAGATGGGGTATTTAGGTATTGAAGCTCCAGTGATGTCATTAACCCTTTGAGTACCAATAGGGGTCTTTAGGGTTAGGGCTGGCTCTTGTTGAACCATACACTTTAAACATTTCCCTAACCATTGCACCATGCACCCTAAACATTTCCCGCCCCCGCCAATATACAGATCAGTGTGTTTCTCCCTGCATTGAACACTGCTCAGCCTGTGTGTGGAGTTTTATCAGCTTGGAAAATTTAGTGTTTTGTTTTTTTCTTGTGCCAGCACTCATTCGCCTGAAAGATACCAATTAATTAATTCCTACAACCAAGCACGGGAACCAGATCACGTCTAACTAATCCGTCATGACGGATCCTTTAAGCATATGCCGTCGAGGAGCTATGATGCACCAAATCATCTCAGTAACAGCCCCCCAGTGGACGTCGAGGCCAAGAGAGGACCCTCCTTAAGGGTTTGAACAATAATGCAATAACATAAATAAACAAATAAAGACATATGCAAATGAGATTTTAACTTTCTGTATATGGTTCATTCTGGATGAATGCGTCTGCAGACCTTGGCCAAGGGGAGCCGTAGCAGAAAACAGTGTTGTGTCTCTATTTCCAATAAAACAAAACAGTAAATTATTTACAGCGGGCCACTGAGTGTGCATCCAGCTCATTTGTATTCCCGTCTGCATGTAGATAGATGTGACATCATGGTGATGAATGAAAGCAAAGGGATTTTAAAATGCGCTTCCTCTGGAAAGCAAGGGCAGATGGTTATTTATTTATTTTTTTACGAGAGCTGCAAAATAATCAAACAAATGAACAGGACTATTCCACTAGACTGATTTTTCAGAAGTGGAGGTGATTGTGTAAATATGAAATTGAAAATGTTCCAGAAACCTTGCACGAGGATCTCTTCATAATGTTTCGATGGAAATGTGATATGACATAGTCGACCAGAAGCCGTAATTTGACTTAATGTGAAATATTATTATAATCTAGGATGTTAAAATGAAGCAATAATCCAGAATCGTTACAGCAGTTGTGAATCCCATAAACAGACTCCAGTGTTTGAAGCCAAACCAATGTAAATCAGAGAATGAAATTTCAATCTGTCCATCTGTTTGTGTCACATGTAAACACATCAGACCCGCCATGCACAGGGACATGCAGACGCACGCGCGCACACACAAACACACACACACACACACAGGAATAAAAACCTGTGATATGATTTTATACAAAATGTGTTCTTTCTCAACCAAGGTCAGCATATGGGTCTTAAAAGATAAACTGACGTCGCCGGCAGCCGGCGGCCATCTTGCCTCATGGATGCATATAGGTGTGATTTTCGAGCTGGGTTGTGCCCGAGTACAGCCCCCCCCCCCCAACTGGCTGATCGAATGCAGGGGTAACGGCTGCATTACAGTCTTACTGTTATACATTAACCCCCTATATCTGGACTGAAATAGTCATTACTGATGACACCCAATGTAATGGGTGCATATAGGTGTGATTTTCGAGCTGGGTTGTGCCCGAGTACAGCCCCCCCCCCCCAACTGGCTGATCGAATGCAGGGGTAACGGCTGCATTACAGTCTTACTGTTATACATTAACCCCCTATATCTGGACTGAAATAGTCATTACTGATGACACCCAATGTAATTGCTAATTTTACGCCTCAGCAGACACATTTTCCACTGGTCTTCTCCTCATTCAGCTCCTCTTTCTTTTCTATAGCCGTCCAGGCTTAAGTTGTTCCCTTCTTTTTCCTCCCCATCTCCCACTGAATCCCAGTCATAAGAGCAATTTAAACCCGTCTTTCTCACTGAGGTGTCAGTCAACAACCTCATGGCTGAAACTGTGGGGGAATACGCAAACTTTTCAAGTAATCTTTTTTGGTTCTCTTCTTGTAGTAATATGTAATATTTTATTCACCTGTCTTATCTACTTGTTTTTCATTAGCATGCACTGTGAAAAACCCAGGAGACTTCATTAGCCTGCTGCTGGTGCACATGTAAACACATCCGCATTCGACGGAGCAATTTGGACTTTGCATTCCCCGAGACCGAGGTCAGAATATATAAAATCTATAAAACGGGGGAAAATAAGTTAAAATTGGTACGGAACTTCTGCTTGTCATTTTCTCTCTAATCCGGTGAAAAGCACAAAGTAGTAAGGCTGGAAAAGAAACACTCAAAAATCATTTTCATATTGAAATGTAACCGATCAGTTCCTCAAGTTTGTCAGAAAAAGTTACTGAGTAAAAAATATTTGAAAATTAACTCTAAAAAACAAACAAAACAAAAAATCAGATTGCTGACCTCTGGAGGCCTTTAATAAAATGAACCGAGGTATTTATTTATCAAACCTTTTTCCTGTTGTAAAGTCGGTCAAATAAAAACCCACATGATCATGCATTTGATTGCATCTGACATCGGTTTCCATGGTTTCATGAAGCACATTGAAATCAGGGGGATTTTTGCAAAGAAGCACAGCTGTTCAAGGATTTGCTCAAATTGGTGGGAGTGTTTGCACGGCTGCTTCTTGGGAGTCGGGGAACAAAGAAAACATCTTCCGTGATGATTTGCAAAGCCTTCCGTCGAATCACGCAATCAAAGCCGTGTTTGATTTACAGGCATTTGTTGTGTCAACACGTCTACATGTTGGCATGTTTGGATTTAAACAAGGTAACGTGGAAAAAAAAAGAGAGGACCGCATAAACGATTGTTTGATTTGTGTGATTATTTCTCACCCTCAGAGTCAGTGCTATGCAATCAGCTTCATGTTGCAATTATTCCACTTAATCATTTGTGTAATTTCCACATTCATTACCATGTGTGCCTTGTGACATTAATTCCACCATTCTCACATTGTGCTGGGAAAGGTTAGCATGCTTAACAAAATTAGGGGATAACATGGACACCACGGAGCATAAAGCGGCCGGAGGCGTAAAACAACGACTCGCTTTCTCAGTATCGCTGTTACAGTCGTGGACATGGACAAATGAGTTTAGCGGTACCTAGAGATTAAACCCGATACGACGGAATGTCCACGATAAGCGAACATTTCAGCAGCAATTACATTATATTTTGTACATGTACTGAAAATATAGCCAGACAGACTCACAATAAGGTCCTAAAATGTTAATATAACATTTGTCTAAGAGTCTGAGTTTCCACCTGCTATACTGGGCAATAAATTGAATTCATAGGAGATTGCAAACCTCCCCAGCTGGCAGCCCCTCCTGCCACGAGACATGGACTTAAGAGATTTTGAAGCCAGTAAAATTCAGAATAGCTTCCTAATATATTCAAATCTCAGAGCAACATCATAGGGGTTTTAGAATTCATGAGCGTTACAGAGGGCAGCTTTTTCTTGTCAAGGTCAACAAGACTCCTGAACCGCTGAATTCATCCAGTGACTGACAGCCTGCTGATAGAAGACAGATGAGAGGCAGAAAATGTATGAACATATTTTTTTCCTGGAAAAAAGAAAAAGAAAAGAAGTGTTTTGGCGCTATAATAACCCCTCACAAACCAAAGGGACCGAAGGTCTATGTCTGCATTTGCACTGAGGTCAGCTCCACTCGCTGGGGGTAATCTATGCACAAGGATGAAGCGCAGGTGAACGGGCTGCCCTTGAATGAGACAGCATGTGGCCATACATATAACAGAGGACAGGATGGAAGGTGCCACGCTACAAAGAGAGGAGTTCGCTTCAGCGGATAAAAAAGGCGTGCATGTTTGAAAAGGTTTGATACACAGCGTAAAGTCAATTTAGATACAGACACCAAATCCTTCCCCTTCACAATCAACATGCTGAGAAGCAAACACAATTTAGAAAAGCCAGAGAAAACCATTTCGGGGATGAAAAGCGAATATATTTGTACGTATTACAATTTATTACAACGTGGTGATTGTATAGCGGATATCTCTCTGAATTCAATTTACTCCAATTCTAAGAAAGCAACAACATGTTATCTGAACATACAACAACACAGTATTATGTTGGCTTGATATGAAATGGCAAAACACACAATGAACACTTCTAATAATAAAAAATGATTTCAGGCACTTGGAAATATTCTTGATAGTCTTTTTTACGGCGAGTCACACGAAATGGGCTCAACTGGTGACCCATTAGACAACATTTCATTAGTTTTCAGGCGTTGTCTGTCTCATTGCAGGATTCTTTTTTTAAATCATCTACAAGACACTGACATTTTATCAAGTAATAATGCAATTTTCAAATGGAGCGAGGGCGAAAGCAACAAGGTCACATTAGATTGAAGCAGAATGAGGCTCATTAAAGCTACTATCTATCTAGCCATATTCATGCATACAAACAAGTACACAAACAATCTGTGCATGCACTAAACATTATTCCTCAAGTGACTTACGAATGCTGTACAAATCCAAGAACATTTTTGGAAACAGCAGTTTACTACAATTCACAAGAGAGGATAAAAATGGAAATTAAAAGACAATGGCCATCCCAACATTGGCCTGTTTGTCCTGATGCCATCTGGTAAGAGACGTAAAATTAGCATTAGCGTTTATCGTTTTATAATGCACCTCTTTAGTCAGTATCTTGTTCAGCAGCCTATATGTTACATTATGTTTCCATGTTATGTCTCTCTATCACTCTCTCTCCCTCTTTTGCTTTTTGACTCTCCTCCTACCTGTCCTTTTCTCTGTCTCTCCCGGTCTGTCATTGTCTCTCTGTCATTGTTTCTCTGTCTTTCTACCGCTCTCTCTCTCTCCCTCTACCCAGCCGGTCCAGACAGTTGTCCGCCCACTATGAATCTTAGGTTCTGTCCAAGGTTTCTGCCTGTTAAAGGGAAGTCCTTGCCTCGGTCTCCAAAGTGCTTGCTCTTGTGGGACAAGTTGGTTCTGTCTTTCCCTGCAGGTCTTTCCCTGCTACTCCCTGAGATAACGTTGTGTTGTGATCTGGCGCTATAGAAATAACATTTAATTGAAGTGAAAGCATCACAAAGAGTAACTTTTTTCCTCAGATTTCTGACATTTTTTAATGCCCCCCCTCGACACACTTCAACAGCAAATGTTTTATTTATTTTATAAATAGCCTTTAAGATTAATTTCTCCTGTGTAGACTTCAGAGTGTTTTGTTTTGTTTTTGTTGTATAAGAGTGGTAACTAAATGAACTGTGAAACAATAGGATACGATTGAGTTGTATGTCATTTAAAAAAGCAACACATAAACCCTCTTCAGTTCATTTAACTCTCGCCATCAGGGTTGCCAGTTCAGAGGAGGATGGTGACAAAGGATGCTTCAGTGCAGCCAAGGGTGGAACATAACTAACCACCACTGCTTCATGTCTGTAGTTAAGGGGCATCGTCATGCTCATTCATTTTGTGTATGCTGAAGCATTGAATACCCAGTGGGTATTCAATTGTTAAATATTTTACCGACAGTATATTTCACAGTTATGCTGTAGGTTGCTTATTATGCAGATTCTGATATTACAAACAAAGATCACCATATCAAATATGAGGTGTCAAACAAGGTTCTTTTCATGCAGATTTTGCAAATGACGCTAAATGAAAATGATTTATAAATAAGGATTTGTTATCGGAATATTCCGGGCATATTATGCAGGATTTGTTGGTTGCTGTTTGTAAATGCAAGAGAAAATTGTTCTGGAGAAAAATAATTGATTGCTTGTCTCAGAGGTGAGAGGCTTAATTTCTACAAATAATCTGCACAATATACCATTAAGTAATAAAACCTAAAGTAATAATAAATCAATATTACTGACAATCCTATAATCACTACTCCAGAGTCATTTTCTTGACTGACCCCACACTCTGGTGTTTTTTCTTCTGTAACAAACTGCATCTATGCTGTGCAATGTTTTTTGTTTTTTTTGCTTTCTCCAATTAATCACCAAGTTTAGATGATTGCACAGAGGTGAGCGACTGAGATGATTAACAAGGGAACAATGGCATAAATGGCAGCAGCTAATGAGAAGCGCTGGGATTGCAAGGGTAAGGCCCCTGTTGTTGTTCGAGGTGCAACATCAGTAAACAACACGCTGACTCATCAGGTGACAGAGTTCTTGTTGCCCCTTTAATAGCACTCCTCGCATTTAAACAGGAGAGAGTATTGTATGCATACAGATGAATTCAAACACACATATGTAGATCAGAGGCTGGAAGGAGGTGCAGCTGTCAAAGCGGGACTCCCTTAAAAACCTTGGCATTTCATGGAGTGCCATAAATCTGATGTGGGTCCCTCTTCTTCGGAACCACCGAGATGTTCCTGCAGGAGACGTCGCGGTGAAGTACAACTTGAAAAACAGATTCGAAAAAATATTTGTTTATTGTCGCTGATCGTGTTTCATTTTTAAAACAGCAGCTTCATCCTAAACCACGACCAGTTCCTCCTCTTCATGCTATGACTTAGTGTTGATTATCATTGATGCTGGTTCTGCTCTAAACATCTCTCCCCTCATCCAGCTTTGGAGATGCGTAATCGTTGCACCAAACGTAGACCACCAACTGGAGACAGAGTAACATGCAATGGAGACGAGCGTGTCATATTTGCAACAGCTAGCTTTGCAGCCTTCGCTCCTTTGCCGCATTTAAGTTACTGCAATACCAATTAATTGCCTATTTTTGGCTGAAGTGTCCCAGACGGCGCTGCACTTGGGCAGACTATCACTTTCCGTCTCCATGGGCGTGAAACCAAATAGGCAAATAATAGGAAGGCAATGTGTCCTCAATGCACTGGCTGTGATGGTCATGGAGCTGGCCTGTCCCCTGGCAAACTGATATCCCCCCCCTTTCTCCCTCTGGTCAAACCTTCATATCTCCCCCTCCCATTCTTTCCTCACTGCCTCGGACATAGGTGTGACTGAAGGGGGGACTGTGATGACAGATGTCCATATGGCCCGAAGGAGGATAAGGTTCAGAATGAGTAAAGCAGATGTGTTTGTCTTCAGGGTTTTTTTTCTCCTCCTGTGGTTAATCACTGGCTGTCAATGAGATTTAACCCTTCTTGTGCTGAATACCAATGCAATGAAAAATGCATACGGACTGTCCTCACTAAACAATTACTGTAACATTTTTATCAGCTCCTAAATTCACTGTTGTGTGGTAACCTCTAGTGACTCTAGCAGTCGTGGCCACAGCAATGACTGGAGTAATATGATGGAGTATAAGAGCGACACAGAGCCGGGGTCAAACACAGGACTTTCACTAAGGAGACCATCGTTCATGTCCTGTAAGCCCAGAGGCAAAAGCAAGGGAAATCTTCTTCAACCTAGCTAAGGGAATTGGGAGACCAAACCTAACAAGGCACCTCTGAAAAGCTCACCATTCTGTTTAGCAACAGAAGTCATTGGCAATCAATCTATTCAGTCATTTTAGAAGGGCACCCCAATGTCGAATACCACCTACACCGACATCCGATCCCTGACTCCTGGAGTTATTTGAGGCTTTTCATAATCTTTGTAATCTGTTCATGTGGAAAAGACAAACATGTAATAACAAAAGCTTTGACTTTGCAATAAATCAGTAAATGGAAATGAGAGTATTTAATTTGACATAACGTTTGCAGTTTTGTTGACGGACACCTGAAGGGATTTGAAGCAGATTATTGATCTGCACATGGGCCGGGAACAGATTTATATTTTCCTGCAGTAAACACAACATGTTTGGACAGGGATGTAAACCAGAGCCAAGTCTGTTGACTCAATTTGTCATATATATCTTCTGTTCGATAACTCAATAAACTATTTGAGGCAGCAGCTGCTGAGGGAGGAACTTCAGGATGAGCACGTCTTCGTTAATGTATTTCTGTCAGCAGGACGGAACGACCCATGGATGGAGGCGTAGAGGGGCGTGTGCATGGTCGGAGGTAATCTCTCCATCGTTTTTGACACTATTATCTTCCTTTGTCTCCTGCTTTTTGCTGTACTTCCCTCTTCACTCATTTTTGATAATACATTGTCTCTTCTGAGAGCATCCCGTATAGATGGTCCTTTCCCACAGGAACACTAACTATAACTACTGTTAAAGCCATTATTTGGATAAAGTTGCATTCTATTATTATCCTCTATTTTTTTATTTTATTTTTATAACTGCTTGTTCCACTGATTGCAGCAAACTATTGGAATTCTTGTTGACTCATACTGTAGACAAGTATTCCAAATTCAAATGGTTTCTGAATTTGAGGGGGGCCTTTGAGCAGAAGCATGAATCTTAATGCCAAAATAAATTGCCACGAAGAAGGGAACATGTTGTCCGCAGAAACAGGAATCAACAAACATATTTCTTTCTCGCATCTGATTTTTCATTCATTTCATTCATTTTCCAAATGTTACAAGACGTATTGTCCAGTTGATTCCAGATACAAAATAAAGATGTGATAGATCTCTCTATTCTTTTCTAGGAGAACGAGAGACGGGGTACGAGATGAATGCACCGACAATATCACAAGCCGCAGATTCCCCGGTCCTCATGCATATGGATGAACAAACCCACCAGGAGAGCTAGCTTTAATGCTTTAGTACATATTACAGCAATAATAAGGGAGAAGCTCCTTAGATCCCGTAATTCTCCTGAGCCTCATCATAAATAATAGCTTGCATGTAGCTTACTTAGATAAATAGGTGGACGGATGCGAGGAGGGGAGCGCCTGCTTTCACTCAAGCTTGGGCGATTTTTCCATGTGCGTGAAATCCAACTGCTCGCAAATCTGAACCATTCAAGTGTGAAGAAAAAAAAAAAAAAACAGAAAACAAGACAACAGAAAACAAGCTGGAGAAATCACATCTCCAGAAAATATCATTGACTCCCATTACACCCTCAACCCCCCCCAGTGCCATTACAACACATAGGCCAATTTAATCACTATGAAGATGAATAGGTCCATAGAAACACAATAACTTACCAGTCAGCATGCTGAATCCTGCATGAATTATTAACGGATCTACTCTTCCGAGTCGGAGGAGAGGACGTGCAGAGGCCGGAATCTACAGGGTTAACAAATCTTGGATATTTGACAAACGGCTTCATTGTCAATCCTTCCTCGCATGTATACACAAACATACGCTAAATGGCAGTATGTCAACATCATACGCTTCATGTCACTCACTCACACACACACACACACACACACACACTGCCCATATCCTATTTCTCCAACTGTATGTGGAGCCATACATTATCTGTGGCTTGACACCAGGCTATTAATTAAAGTCTCTCATCCAGCTATCAGGCTGCAAGTCCTGCCTGGAAATCTTCATTATGTTGCGCCAACACATAATATGCCAGCCAGAATATGGATGTCGTTGTAAATATATATATATATATATATTAATCAATGAATGAATGTAAATATATAGCTTATGTGGCCTTCATATTGAGAGTCTCCTTCCTTCTTTGTCAAAAATGTATGGGTTTTTCTATAATTCTTTATTTTACCAGACAATTTGCCAATAATCATAGTAGTCTTCAAATTGCTGGGTATAGCAGCTCGATTTCAGTCATGATAAAAAAGCTCTGAGTTTAATTCTCATTTTGCTGGGAGGTGTTGAACAGTGAAATATATCAATTTATAATTTTTCAAGGCGTGCAAGTGTTTCAGCACTTGCCTAATAGTTGCCTGCAGTGTTCTGATCACGTGTGTGCATGTGTGCAGAGTGTAAAGAGTCGGGGAGGATCAACAAGTTTTAGTCCTGTGTTCAGCCGCAACATTTAGGGGTTTAGGTGAGACAGTTTTGCAGGGGTATGACCATTTGACTGCCTTCTTCTGCTGCCTGACAGATGTGCCCATAACGAGGTGGCGACGGACAGACTACGTAACGGGAATCAGCGATGACCGGTGGACCGGTCTGTGCACTGTAACAGTGACATTAGGATTCCACACCTCTCTGAATCCTCTGTGTCTTTGGTTCTGGGTGTTTCCAACAGAACATTTCCAGATTTCCCAAAGGATCCAAGCCATAAGATCATCTCTGGGTTTTTTTGTACGCATAAAGCCCCTAGAAATAAAGACAACTTACCTGGTTCATAGACCTGTGCTGTGCTCCTGCTTTCCTGACATACACCGGCATATATTACATCTGATTATAAATGAGTGAGGCTCTGTTCATTCCTTCCCCTCATCCCATTGCAGGAGAAGAATACGTGGAATTGTTTTAGGGTTCATACTGTAACTGATTGAATTTTTTTTGAGGCAGGTCCTCAAATTTTACATTTCTTTAATTGTAGCTGGAGATATTAGCGCATGTTTTATAAGTGTACAGCATTAAATGCCCTTGTTTTGACACTCTCAGGGCCAGCATTAAACTACCTGCCTTCAAAAAGTTTTGCCAGAGTTTAAGAATGTCTCGAGTCGAGGTAAAACATTCATCTAGATTGTTGTGGAACTTTTCATCAGAACTGCAAAGTCAACCTACAAGA
Source organism: Brachionichthys hirsutus (assembly GCF_040956055.1). Taxonomy (NCBI): domain Eukaryota; kingdom Metazoa; phylum Chordata; class Actinopteri; order Lophiiformes; family Brachionichthyidae; genus Brachionichthys; species Brachionichthys hirsutus. The sequence goes on along the minus strand of NW_027180548.1, from coordinate 33,258 downwards.
CCTTCAAAATTAAAAAATAGAGCCAGTCTAATACAACAAACACAACAGCGCGCCTCTGCCAGCAGGGTGACAGAGCACGGGCTCCAGTGATTTATGATGAGAGAGGAGTATTCCCTTTCTGCTGTGATAAGAGGCTATTAGAGCGAAGAGAGGTGAATGTAAGATATTAAATGAAACCATGAAGGTGCAGGGGTGTAGCCGCCGTCGAAGATAGACAATGTTTTATTTACACCTTAGACACGACTCATCACACATAAAGAGCGTCGTCTTCACCTCGGATGTGGCACGAGGAAGGAGAAGCATATTCTAGCGAATTTAAATATGTTTTTAATCAATTGAGGTCCACTGCACCATGGCTTGGTGAATGAGCTGGGTAGTGGTAGAGGGGAGTATTTTTTCTCCAGTCTAGCTGTTCTGGGGTTAATAGAGCTGTACCTGCTGCCCAAGGGGAGGAAGCTGATTGGCTGCTTTGAGATGTTCTTCTGTGACTGGAGCTGGAGGAGCCGTGTTTTCTGATATTGCAAATATTGCTACAAAACGATTTTTAAGAGACGAAAGCACCAAGATAATGGCATGTTTATTTCATCCACAGTAATGTATGACTAAAAGAAATAAAAATACATAAATGAACACCATGAAAACTTAAAGTAAAAATATAAGGATAAAATGTAGAAGAAAGTGTATGGAAAGAAACTGAGATGCAGTGCAAGACTTTAATGCAGCAACAAAAATAAAATACCATATAATCCGATTAAAAACATGAAAGCTGGGAACAGTCAATCATGAGACTCCGGTGATTCGCCGGTTGGTAGGCGGAGAGAAACTTGGGTCAGTATTCAGATTCCAGGCCTAAGGCTATAAAACGAACAAGTTCAATCTTAGAACCCCATCCTTGAATAAACGGAGAGCCGATCTAAGGCTGTTAGACCTTGATTCATGGGTTCTCTTTTCTTATTTTTTTTGTTAAAAGTCAATTTGGAGTCTGTGGAACGATCTCTGATTTATACCATACTAAAAGACTATTACTATACTAAAAGCATATGAGGCTATATTCCTCAGACGACAGTGAAATTAATGGGTTTTCTTGATTCAGCTTTCCTCTGAAGTCAGGTTAAAACCGGCACACATACATCCAGCAGCTTGTGTAATTGTGTAGAGACAATGTTGAGTGTTGATCATATGTGTGATGAGTATCACAGAGTGTGAATATGTTTTATTCCTTTATTGTATCACTTTATGATGACATTTATCCAGAATAAGTAAAATGCGTGTTTTCAAATCTCTCCAAAACAGTCCACTTTGCTGATTTGACTTGGGAAACAGATCCGTTCACATTCACCCTCCAAAAGATTACAAATTGGAGGTTGGATTAGCTTGAAACTACAGTGTGTTAATATTAGGGAAACGCTGGTGTTGTCTTCCCAGGTTTAAGATTTTCTCATTGTCAAATTGTTATGCACAATTCCTGTGTTTGCCATGTTTTCTGTCAATCCACTCTTCCTTTTTTCTGCGCTTATGGCACAAAAGCGTAGAACTGTGCAGCAGAGATCATCTTTTTGACAGATGGCATGTCCTCTCTTCTAAACTGGCTGATATTGGCTGGTGGCTGCGACTGGACAGTCGTCGTAAACTCGCCATATGTTGCAATATGCTGCACAGATTGAGGCACAAGATGCAATTAAGGGCAGCGAGCAGGAAGATGAAACATTCATAAAAGGATTGAGTGTACCCTCGAATCATCGTTTAATTCATGCAACTCATAAGAACGTACTTTAAGCTTCCATCAACTAAATGCGAGGGAGAAACTCTTCAGAGCATGAATTAAAGAGTTTTTAAAAATATCATCTAATAATACAGCTTGAAATTTGTTCATTCTCCAAGTTTCCCAATTGAATCAGAACAGTAGATATTTGAGAACACGGATATGATCTATTATCCAGACCGGAAAATGGTTAAGTTCTTGTTGCAGTTTGAACAAATCTTCCCTCTTTATCGATAGATCCATAGAATGAAAGAGGCTGCAGCTGCCATCGCTCTTGAAACTGGTTCCTCTCCCTCCTGTAGATGGTGTGTCTGTGTCTGAAAATGTATGTGAGAACCTACCGTTGTCTGGGCGTGTCGACGGGAGGCAATGCAACGATTTGTCTCTGGCATCCCTTGGGTGGATAGAGGCGCTCGCCCAACTAACCACAGGAATAACATTTTAAAGGAGATAGGTGAATGCGATCTGAATGTCAGATGGGGGGGTTAGTCTTTTTTGACACATCACCGTATGAAACTTGCAGCAGTAGCCTGGGGACAAAAGCTATAGTCCTGCAGTGATCGGTGCTTTCAGGAAGTTAAAGTGACATTTAAGTTTTGTGGTTTGATGTTTAACAGAGTACCTCGGTGGGGGTGGATCCGTGCCACCCACCAGGGCAGATAGGCGATCCCTCAAAGGGACGTGGAAACTATAGAGAAGACTGGTTGTTCCACCCGTGACATGACCTCTATGTGAAAATACTGTAATAACTCAACCCCAGCTCCTGCAGTGAAGTAATACTATTAGGCTTTTATGTGAAGAGGACGAACGGTTTGTCCCAGACAGACAGTCCAGAACAATAAATGCCATTCAAGCACTCTGCATGTCTCCCTGAGTTAAAACACCGCTGAGTGTCTGTGACTTAAATTCATTTTGACGAGTGATCCATAATCCTTTTTGCTGTCAAGCATCTCATTGAGTTCTCTAATTCCTTTGGCACAGGTCAGCAGTTGATTGCTTAATTTGAACTGTCTTCCTTAATGTCAAGCGATGACTATCCTTGCTCATATACCGGTATATAATGATAGATGCATAACAGTTGGGCTTTGGGAATTGAATCATGCGTCACATTTACTTTCGTGATCGATCTGCTCGTGATTTCTCAATAAAAATAAAACGCTGTCCAAACACAATGCATAAAACATTTCTCTTGAGGAGTCGGAATAATCTCTGATCAGTTTGTCAGCAAAAGGGAAGGATAGAAAGTATCAATTAAAAATGTTTACAAGTTGGGAAAATATCTACAGCAAAAAAAAGGAAAAAATGCAGTTAGTTTTAACAACTCAAGGCAGGAAGAAAGAGGGTAGAGCATGAAATGTGCTATCCCAGCTAAACTGATAGCTTCAGATTGTTTCAGAGATGCAACAGCTGTCTGCTCTCCTCTGTTTACAGTTGCTGCTTTGTTTGAGTGCATGATGTGTTGCTAAGGCAACGACTGACTTATACAGCCTTGTTGGGTGATAGCCAGAATTCGAGGTTTATCTCTTTCAATCGGCCACAAACTCAGTTTTGGGCAGTGAGAACAAAAATTGATGTAAATCTCCCCCCCCCCCCCCCCCCCCCCTAGAGAAAATGTTTGAAAACCACATCAGCAAGAATTACATTTTTTGACCAGGGCAGGCTCTGTGAGTTCCTGGCCACGTGCCACACATTACTGCATCCCCATCACCGAACAGAGCACCGCTGGAAGGGTCTGGCTGCTCACCCGCCCTGCCAATCAATTAAAAAAAAAAAAACAGCTGAAATTTTGCAGGGCGGGGGCGGAGATAAGGGCTGTTCTTCGGGGTGCAGCATTCACTCGGCTGCACCGCATTGTCCCCACGGGAATAATCAGCAACCAGCAGCCACACCATGCAAATCTGAGAGAAAGAAAGTTCTCCTCCAACTGGCATAAAGATCAAGCGGTGCTAAAGCATGACCTTTATTTTAGTTGAATGTTATAGATGGTACAGTGCATTGTATTAGCATGTCATTAAAATACGTCATCCCAAAATCAATACAATGGAGACAAGTGGAGCATTTAATACAAGGGTATGTGTATCTGAGCAAAGCATGCTAAAAACATTAGCTGACCGGGGAGGCAGGGTCATAAAAATGTCCCGGGATCCTGGTTCTGTGAGGACCCAACTTTAACAGGCTCTCATCCACTCTGGACTTAGACCGACGGTTAAAAGAGACCCTGGAAGACAAGCCATCAGTCAAACTATCATTCAGGCAGCAACTGACTCAGCAGCATGCCCTGGTGATTTCATTAGAACAAACACATTAATGATGATTGTGTCTCTCATGGGCCCGCAGTGCTTGCATTACATCTGTAGAGCTTTGTGAGCACAGCCACCACAGGGCTCATAACAAGGCCGCCTATCGGAGGAAATGGGGTCGTTTTCATGCTTTATGTCTGCCGCTGTAATGGCATGCTTCAGTCCAAGCTAGTTAGGATTAGCTCCGCTCATCTTGATGGAGATTTGTGATTCTGTTAGGACTGTATTATATAAGGAGAATGGGATTTAGATTGTTACATGGACCTAATTGAAGATATATGTAAAAAAAAATCATGTTTCTCTATCTTTTTGCTTAGAAAATGTTTCTTTACATATTAATCTTGATACTAGAATGAATCTAAACTAAAAAAAAAATTGGTGTCTCGAGTCTTTATCCAGGAAAGCGTCTGCTCCAAAGGTGAACCTATCCTCTTTCATATAGTAGCACATGATCTAGAAGACTAACCTGAACTATTCTGTTTCTCGGTGTACATAGGAAACAGGTGCATACATGAAGAAGTTGTTCAAAGGCTTTATCTGCTCTTGGACGTCATTCCTTTAGCCAGAGACACGATGGAGTCCTTTCAGCTCAGGTCGCAGGAGTTCACAAATCAGAGAGGACCTCTGCTCAGACAGAATCGCTGATCCCAGAATACCTCTCTCCGCTCTCTACTCTGGCATTCTCTTCATCCTTTTTCCCCCTCTTTATTTCTTCTCTTCTGGCCTTATTCAAGCGTTTATGCAGCCTAGAATCTCTGATAAATAATAATCTTGCATTATTGGCAGGAAACATAAGCTTCATTGATTGAGCTTCGAAATGTATATTATGATGAAGTTTGTGCCACAAACATGATAATAGAAAATATGAATTGTTTTATGCATGTGCATGGTATGCATGCATTTATGCACATTTTGTGTAAGCATGCGACTTTGATTGAGTCCGAGTATGTAGCATGTGTGCAGCATTCTAATGGGGTGCTTCTCTAATCCAGGGTTTATCTTCTGGTTGGTGAGGTGGGATAGGCACGAAGACATCCGTCATCTGGCCGGCCAACCAAAACCTCTCTTTTGTTTTTTTTTTTACTGTCACTGGGACCCATTTGGAGGGGTGGAGATTTATTTGGATTCTCTTATCTCTGCAGTCCAGTCACGAATCATATAGCTGAACTGGTGTATCTCTTTTGCCCTCTGGGTAGAGAGAAGGAAAGACACCAGAAGACTAAAAAGTCCTCATGAATATGCTCCATGAATCTGCAGCATGTGTCTGATTAAAGAATAAATTATTCCAAATAAATAACACACTTCTGCCTGGGAAAATATGCTGTGCATTGTCTTAAAATATATCAACCTAATGGGTCTACATTGCAATGATTGAAATCGTAAGCTTGTGATCACTGCAGTTACTCCTTCCTGGAAGATGTTCTGACTTTGTTGAGGTGTGACCAAGTTATTAAATTCTGCACTGCAAGTCCAGTTTTGACATTTCAGACTTTCCCCCTCCTTTCAGACTCCATGCCCCTCATGTGATCTCCCGCCACTGTGATTGTCTCCCTGCCCTGACTGTCTTCATCTGCATCTCGTTATTCCTGCCACCTAATATATTTCGTCTGTGCCTCCCTGTACTCTGTGCCAGTTCATGATGTTCCTTGATGTCATCCCTACAAACCTCTCTCTTGTGTGCTCTTGGGCGCTCATCCCTATTTTGACCTTGGCTGCTTTGGACCGTTGCCTTTAGCTTGTGGTTTATGGACTGCTTGCCAACGTGTTGCTTTTTCTATGTACTGAATCTGACTTCACTAAAGACCGTCACTGACTCGTGCATTTGGGTCATTTGAAGTTGTCGTTATCCATACATGTAACCATTTAGACTACAGCTCTTCTCTTCTTTCGTCTCCTCTCACTGTTCAGTTTGGTCGAGATTATTGAGAACATGTTACTAAAGTTGGTTGACCATATGATGAGATTCTATATTAGCATTTAAAAATGCTATACGGAAAACCTGTTATTTTGTCCTCTCAGTCTGTTATTAGTATGGCAGCATTCAGGCTGTAGATGACTGGACTTGTTTGCAGTAACACTAGACAGTGTAGCTGTAAAACCAAGAACAGCAAATATCTTATGCATGAGCTAACATCCTGGAGTCAGTCATTAAATCCTCATGATTCACCAAAATACTGTGAATAAAGAGAAAAGAACTCAAACTAATAGAACAAAACCAAATGTTGTACACTGATATATCCCTCGAGCAATTTTGATGAAATTGTGCCTACATTTAACCTCAATAGCCTTTTCATTCTCAAATTAAATGAAGGAATGATCAGATTGGAAATGAAGAGAGAGGGAATGGAAGCAAAAAGTTAAAGACTAACGGCATGTTTCCATTTTAGCTGGGCCGTCAGAGTGGGTTTGCCACAAGCATGCATCAGGGCAGTTAAGAGGTTAGGCCTGGCAAGTCGTTACTGTCAGAGCTAATGTAGAGAAATGAGGAGAGGGACCAAGGAGGTAAGCAGTCACTAATGAATGAACACACTGCTAAGTTCAACAATTACATGCCCATGTAAATGTAAGTATAACACACCAACACAAACATGACTGCCGAGCGCCCTGAACACAACGGAGCTTGAGAGGAAGAGGAAAGTCTCTCCAGATCCTTCAGACTTGGACTGGCGTTGACCGAAAGAAGATACTCCTCTTGGCCTGGCAACAACTGGATGGATGAAATCCTTTCAAGGCGCTATTTTAGGGAAATGCCTCCTATCATATAGTCCAATTTCTTGGATCTGGAGTTCTCAGAGCTTTCCATGAGCAGAATATGTAAAAAAAAGTAAAAAATAAATCACGGCCTGTTTGGATGTATTTTGTTTTGAATATTTTTCCGGGATTATATTCTACTTTATATGTAAGATTTTAAAGATTTTCTATAAAATGAATGCAAACTACTTGACTGCATAATGTAGTTATATAATGCTTAATAATAACAACAACAACAATAATAAAGAAAAAGACAATATAAAAAATAAAATACAATAGAATAAAAGGTTAACTATCTCGGACGTGCATGTACAGATGCATGTACAAAACATGTGCAAATTTATGTGCATATGTGCAGCAGATACTGGCCAAATGTGCAAACAGTGTTTGTGTTCAATTTATTCGCATGAGGTAGTTGTTGCTGTCTATGTTAAAACATAGACAATAACTTTACGGCTGTTATGCATTTTCCTTTCATTATAACAGTGACATTATATTACAACAGCCACTTACTATCACGCTGTCTCACCTGAGAAATAGTGCCTCCCAAAACCAGTCGTACTATAACACCCTCACTGTATTGTATTAATTACATCCCTTTTATACTGTATAAAGATGGCTTGTTTGAGCTCTGGTCTGTTTTACCCTGGTCTAATGTTTAACAATCTGAGCTATGGTTTAGCTAATCAAAACAGAGTTGCCAGAGAAGTATTCCATTTGAATAATATTTAGTTCCAGCTTTTCGTGTTTCATCTCGGCAGCGCTGAATCTTTGTATACTCAAATACATACAACAAATCACCTTGTTTCTGTTGAATGCACGTCTTACTTTAATGCATTAGTTCTGTTGCATATAATAGTGTGTGTAGCCTCATCGCGCCACTTTACCACTGCGTACAGTAAGTAACACCTCTCTTGGCTTTCTTCCAGCAGACTAAGCTTCTTGTTAAAAATGACAACACAATTAAACTTCACTGAATAGCGAAAAGGCTTAAAGCCGAGCTTAAAGAATCCTTCCAAATGCACTAATGTAGTGTACTGAGACACACACACACACACACACACAAATGCGCACGCATATATTCACAAAGTAAAAAAAAAGAACGGCACACACCGCAATGTGTGTTTCAGTTTGCAAACCAAACATCTCTCGATCGTGTATTTATGATATATATCCAATTCTACAAGGCGAGCCTGTCGTTTAAAAAGGATTTGGGACGCGAGTTGCCTCCGTTCAAACATACACACCAGCACAAATGCTCTAATCAGTCCCAGCAGTCCAACACATGCTTGTTCAACCTCAGCAGAGAGTCAACAGGGCTTATTCCTTTCAGTCACCGTCGGGCAGGTCTCGAGCAAAAGGCCGTGGACCACCAACACTGACGCCCACTCTCTTGGCAGTCTCAGCTGTGCACCAATCAAGGGTGTTTACCACTGCCTGCCTCATGATGTCATCCCCACTCTCAGTGCCAAACTAATAACCACCACGGACCCTGGAATGTACATTTGTTTCTATATGGATGTGCGTGTGAAGAATTCCATATGTCAAAGTGCGCCGTTGTTCCCTAACGAGTCCTGCGTCGGAATGAGGGATAATAAAGCTCGCAGTCTGTGCAGCGAAAGGTCAGAGCCATAAAGGACTCTGATGGGCTTCAGGTTTTCTTTCCCCCTTTATTCTTTGTTTCCCCCCCCACTACCTTTAAACTCAGCAGTCACTTATCAAAGCTTAGAAAATAATCAGGTTGCTTGAGGAATGCAGGGAGGCGTGGAAGATCCGTCGGTGAAGTCGGGAGAAGACGTGGGACTGACAGCGAGTAGCAGAACGAGATAAAAGACGGACAAAGGAGCAGTGTCACCACAACGCATTGTCTCGTAGTGCCTATATCTCATCTTTCAGTAAAAAAAAAAAAGGTTCCCCATTCCCTTTTTTACTGCCACGTTTTTGTATGGTTTTGAGGAGATGAGTCATTCTTTCAAACCTAAATTTAGTTGGATGCAATTAAGAGTAAGTACCAGTACTGGTTTGCGTTCATTTTAACTTTCCTGCAAAACTATTCTTATTTCTTTGCATTTTTTTTCTTACATTGCACGCTTGCATGCTTTTTTTTTTTTATTGATTTACTCCGTGTATTGAAACATGTAACTGTTTACTTGAATCTCCCGAACGGTCTGCGCTGAATATATTTCCTCTACAAAGGATGAATAATCTGATCAAACAACGAAACCGGATTCATGATTTAAACTGTGATCTTTATTCCCGTTGGGCCGTACGCACCGTATTGAACTCCAATTTGCACCACTCAAACACATATTACGTGAGACGAGTTCCTTGTCTCCTGTGGTGCTGCCTATAACTGATGTTGCATTGCTAGCATTTTTTGCAGCTCTGTTGTCAAATTAACAGATCTTTATTTCCCCATGCGATGCCTGTCTGCCAAGTTACATGAAAATCAGGCCAGTAGTTTTTCCAATTAAACAGACAAACAGAAAAACAGAAAAACAGTTAAACACACCAGACAGAAAGCAGAACCTCCTTGGTGAGGGTAATGAGTTCTTTGTGATGCAGAGTACTACTGGTATCGATGAAACAGAGGGAAAGCATTAGTTCAAAAAGTTTTCCAAAGAAGGGTTCAGCATAATTTACTCCATCCAAAAAAATAAAATCATTGTGTCCTTTTTGGGACTCCACTCTCAGAGACAGATATATATTTCACTCTAAATGTGAAAGAAAGGGAAATTAATGAGTAGAAAAAAAAAAGGGAGACACTGTCGGCTGATATTATGCTATTCTAAATGCAAAAGCAACAGAGGGGGACAGTCAATATGATTGAAGAAGGGAATTACAAAGAGAGCAAATGAGAGGGCAAAAAGCAAGGGAGCGATTGTTTGAAAGTAAAGATGGCTGTAGCCTGCAGAAAGAGAGGCAGACAATATACGATGTTAATACTGAAAGTTAAACAGCCATTAAAGGGAGGAGCTAGTCCACGCATAAATCATTTGTTCATATCTGGATGAAACAGAGGGAGAGAGAGAGAGAGAGAGGGAGGGAAAAGAAGTCAGGGATAGCTACGTTGGTGTTCCGTCCATCATCTGTTTGGATCGGACGCCGGCTTGATACAGGGAACATTCACTGATTGATATTCAGTACAGGGCTGAAGGCGCAGAGTAGCGGTGGATGAATTAGCCAGCTCTCATGTGAGATTCTCAGATGGACAGCGCTCGCCAAACAGCCAGATTATTCCAGGAGAGGAATTTCAAACCTGGATTATTCTACAGAGGTTTCTCTGTGCAGCTATGTGCACCCCCCCTCTTATCATACACGATGAGGTTAAAGACTCAGGCCTGAAGCAGTAGGGGGTGAGTCTTGAATTTGCAGAGCACCCTACAGAACTTGAAGTGTCAGCAGTGCGTTGGTTAGACTGACCAAAGGGGTCAGCATGTCTGTCACATGTTCATCACTGCAGCCTTTGGGTGACCACTGTTCAGCAGAAATGTCACATTGCCCCTGAAAATGGCAAAACGGACTGTCGTGCTTTCAACACTCGCAGTTCCCTTCCCTGTGTGTTCCCATTTCTGAAACATTCACTGGCACAGAAAGAGAGTTTTTCAGGCTTGTGGTAAATGTCTTTGATGTGCTGTAAAGCTGCAGTAACAGTCGCAGAACGGTGACCTCAGGGGTCACCCTCGGGGTGTGTGGACGATAGATTTGTTTGCTCTGTGTTGTCATTATTTGGCTTTTGCAAAACCTGAACGGTGAAGAACACAGACTTTAAATATGTGACACTTGTGTGGTCATTAAATTAAAAACAATCATATCTTACAGCTATTTCCAGTCACCTGTGCAAAGTTATTCTCTAATTATTTCAAATGAATGAGTTTTATTACCTTTAACTGGAGTGAAAAAAATTAACAAAAGTAATTTGACACACATGTATGCTCTGAATGAGACTGTAACTAAATGTGATGTAACCACTATCTCTTTGATTTGTTGTTAAATTAATCATTATAATAATTATGATGATTATTCACAGAATACTTATGTGACAATGTGTGTGTTTAAAAATCAATTCACCCAAATTCAATATAAACATATTTTCTTATTTTCATTATTCTTATATTTATATTTATTTACATTGTCTCACTGGTATCCATCCGTGTATTTTTTATTTTTTTTATTTTTTGCTTTAATTCCAACAAAATCAATGAGAATAAAAAGACTATCCTTTATGGTGTCAGAAAAAGAAACAAAAACACACCGTGATCATTTTTCATTGGGACGGCATCTTAGCTAGAAAGTTAAGTCTACAAAGCCAATAAAGTCTACATATAATCCAGAGTAGTGTGTTTCTCATAAATATTTTAAATGTCATTTTTCAATAAGAATTAATGCACCTCATAGATCAGTGACAAATATATCAAACCGAGTGAAATATAATCCTCTAGTAATTTTTTATTTTTGGTGTGACATCCCGGTTGAGGTGAGTTCACTTCATTAATCTGACCTCCTACTCATGAGGATGGCCGTGTGCTATTCCCCAAAAGTCACGCATTAAACAGAACAGGTGACGTCATCAAGTATTTTCGCATCACACAAAGAAAACAAAGTTGAAGTTCTTTCCATTCCAACATTTTCCAGCAAACCGTTGTGAGCTCCAGGTAATAAATCGACCTGCTGACTGTGCCAGACGCTCAGTGTGACAGGAAGATCACTGTTTGACTCAGTATATGATGGCTAGAAGAGACATTGGCATACTAACGGGGGGGCTTAAACCAGAGGTTGGGAGGACTGGCATGGCCTGTCATACTTTTAAATGCACACATCTGGCTTATCTCAGTTTCCAATTCCCAAATACGTAAGAAAGCAGATGGAGATATGATGGCTAAATTGGACAAAGCTGTCTTATTATATATATTGCATGACCTCACGCAAGCCTTAAGGGGTCATTCAAACTCACACTAAATGTCGTAGGCAACTTTGCACCTATTTGCCAGATACGGCCAGACACATGCATACAATCACACAAAGACACACAAGTGAACACACACACTCACACACTGTTATCGCTCTCCCATAAGCTCTGCCAGTCTTTTATTTTTATCTGTGATATTCCTTAGCTGCAGTGAAATAGTTTTCAGCTGATTTCTGACTCCATATGTCTGCTGTGCCATTGGGTTTATATATATATATATAGTATATATTGGGAAGTATACAATGGGAAAAGGTTATGACAGTTGGATATCATATCACAGTATCTCAGGCCAGTAATCTGCTGCACTAGTCTGATTATATTGAGGGAGACAATCTACTGTACACAGAAAAACAATCCACAGGTCTTCACATGATTTTTTTTAAAATATATATATATTTTTATAGCAGCTTTAGGTATGTTTGCAGAGGTCACTGGTAAAATAAAATAAATTGCTGGTATCAACAGGGAGAAGGAAGTCAAGGAAAAACAGGACTGAACAGCGGCCCCTGAGCAAGGCATTTAACCTCCCAAACGCAGCAGCGGAGATCTCCCTGCCTGTTAGATCATATTGTGGTGAACAAAAAAACTGAAACTACATAAACCGTACAGCCATGGTGTGGCTTCAAAAAGAGCAGGCATGCTGAGGTGGCTTACTTGTAGAACGTTGACAGTATCGCTACAGGGAGATCTGAGCCACACTGGATAAGCGTCAAACACTCTTTGAGAAAACAGGAAGACAGATGTAGATAAAGATGGGGCAATATTTTCCTTTAATAAAGCCAGAAAGAAAAAAAACAAGCCATTATCTCTTAATTATTACTCCAAGAGTAATTATGTGAGATATTGTCAAACATTTAATACAAAGCTTCTTTGGTGCAAAAGCTTTGAGGAGAGGGAGGAGGCCTGGCAGGTCTTGCTGGCCGGTTGTGCTGAAGTGCAGTGAACATGCAGCATCTTATTACAAAGATAGAGTTTTTTTTCTCTCCATGTTTTTCTCAATTTCCTGCAGCTGTTTGTCATCCTTATTGTCTGTCCACCTGCTGGCGCTGTGCTCTTTCTGCTTGCCTGCTACCCTGTTGCTTTGGTTTCAATCTTCTCTCGCCGTTTTTTTTTTCCCCCCCTCTCTGGAAAAATCAGTCGACAGTGCCATAAATAAAGTACAATTTAAGGGAGGGGAAAATCAATAGCCTGACATTAGGCCTATCATTCGGAGTCTTACAAGGCCATCCTCCCTGTAATGTGCTGAGAAATTAGACATACTGCTGATTCATTGAGTGCCACGCTGTCTGCGTTTGTGAGAGTGCGCCTTTGAATGTGTGGATAAATTCACGCGAAGTATGTCGGCTTAATAAGGTTTATGCAAGACGCCAAAGCTTTAAAAGGAAACAGTTTAAATTGCATCACAGCATCATCAAGCCTAACTCTCCCCCCCCCCCCCCCCCCCCCCCCACACACACACACACACACACACACACACACACACACACATCAAATTGAAACGCTAGCTTTGACCGGAATTTATTAAAACAATATGGCTACTTAATGCCCAAATAACCAATAAGAGCACAATGTTTCTGGAAAGAGTGTATAATTTTCTTGCTGATAATTACCAGAGATCCTTTTTTATGGCACACACACACACACACACACTTGCAAACTTGCATTCTTCTCTGGCAATGGCTTATTTCATTTCTGTTGATAACAGAGATGCAGGCCCCAGGGAGGAGAAATCTGCCAGCACAGTTTAGCATTAAGGTTGGCTTTATTTATAGATACTAATTAGCCTTTAATTACTACAAATAAAATCACCTGGCTAGTGAGGCTTTCCTGCCCATAGGCTAGTGGGAAAGGCTAAAAAGCTGACCGCTGGGACAGTTCTAAGTAAACGGTTTTCCACGTGCAGATTTACTCGGCTCATAAGCAGCCTAATTACCATTTTTATTCCTCGGTGTTTGCAGTTTTAGAGAGCTTGTTGTAATTACTCTCGCTAAAATTTGATCCAGTGTAATATTGTTATAAGGTCAAGAAGGCTGGCCGCGGTTTTGTGCCGCTTCCTCGGACAACCCTGCAGTAAATCTGTGTTTGAGCAATAAATGATTTTTGCTGACAAGCGGCAATTGGTCCGAATCAGCTTGAGAAATTTACTATAAAGCGAGAATAGGATTTGCTATTGTCTTCACGGGACAAGTGACTTGCCTCGAAAGGGGTTGATTTATAATCCCAGATCCAGAAGTCGCACCCAAAAATGTGTCTGTCTTTAGACATGGGACATCGCTTGTGCTTTCCGTCCTGTGAAGGACATTACGGAAGGATGCAATCACACAGGCAGGAAATTCAGTTTGAAATGAGTTATAACCTGCAGAGCACTATAAATCAAATCTCCCTAAACTCCACAGTGCACACACACACACACACACACACACACACACACACACACGCAGCAGCGTGCACACAGCGCAGACCGTCTTCAGTCACAGTTTTTCACATACAGTAACTTGCATAATGGCCTTGCTCTCCTATGATGATTTGCACAACATTTAAAACGATGGAGAGAATATCAGTTCCAGAGAAACTACTAAAAGGCTGATCAGTGATTAGAGTCAATAACACTTCTGCATGGGCATTCGTTCCAACCGCTTATTGAATGGCTTGCTGGAAAAAGTTGGCAAGCACTGCATTCATTTCAGAAAGGCGCTTACGCCGTGCATTCCCTCCACCTTCGCTTGTCTTGCCTGAATGCCAGCTGCATAGCGAGTCTTTTGTGGTTTCGCTTTGTAATGACAGAGATTTTTGTAATTACTATTTATGGTAACAGCGACTGCAATTGCTTTCCTAAGTTTATGTCGTGATCATTATCATCACTCCTCTGCCATTCATACCAACTAGGAATATATATATGAGTCCGCTCCACACTAAGAGTCTAATTGGAAAAGCATCGACGTGGTCGGAGCTGAAGAAACAAGGGAGACAGAGGGAGAACGGGGCGGGGAAAGTAAGGTGGTTTTGCTGTGGTCCCTTATTTCTGTTCAGTGTTTATTATTTTTCATGCAACAGTGAAATGCAAGCCCATTTAGGTAGTGCAATAAAAGCAAATTAGTAGAACATGTGGATATTTCGTTATGTGGTGGGGGGCGTGCAATAGAGGCACAGGTGTGCCCTCCCCCCCCACTTTCTTTTTTAACCATTAAGCTTCTTAACAAGCTACCTCTTGGCTCCGTGTGTGTGTGTGTGTACTGAGACATCAAATGTTATCAGGAGCTTTTTTATCCAATAAACCAAAAAAAGCTAAATGTCATCAAGATGAATCTGTTTTGTTTACTTTATTATATAAAAAGGAGTTCAATCAAGAATGATTTAGAATTTCCTTGTTATAATACCACTTCACAATAACATGCACACACACACACACACATGTTGTGATCATTTATTAATTATGGACTACAAGAGAGAAATAAAGTGGTGTGCTTGCATAAATAAAAACAAATGTGAGGGGTGCATTTTTTAAAGTATGTAATGAGTGTTTTTTAAGTCCACTCACCTCAAACTGCATGCCTCGCTACGTTCACGAATAATACAATGATGAATTTGATCTGTGAATTTCTTGTGAAACAAAATTCGTTGTGTAATTTTGCCAACATTGTGTAAATTGGTGCATGACACACCATTAGTATGGTGATTAAATTCCATGAGATGCTCGACTTGACGTGTAACACAACAAAGTTAGAATCTGAACACAGTTTGTGACTCAGGCCCCAAGTTGCTCTTGTGCGACGGTTTCCAATTAGATCTCCTGCTGGGGGCTTAATATGAATCTGTAATTGAAACTGGATGTTGTCTTTCGATGGCTGGAGTCATTGCAGTCATTGTTGCTGAAGCTTGGTACCGTGAGGGCTGTTTAGAATGGAAAAAAAATACATTACACATTTTGCATACGCATTTACATTTTTACGTGCAAGTGGTTACACACACACGCACACACAGATGTGCATATACATCAGCTGAAAGAGGGCATTCAGTGTTACCAGAGAAATACACAATGCACATTGTCAGCAATAATACCGTCTACCCCTCACATAAAACCCCCTAATACGAGGCAGTCCTCTGTTTTATTAGTCATACCCAGATCCAGCCTGCTGTGAAATGAGCACCTTTATGCTTCCAAGAACAAAATATTCCGGGTTTTATTTGGTCTTAAACAAGACACAACAACAAATTAGGTTTATTGCAGAAGCAGAACTGAGACTAAACTTTGGAAAATTTAGCCTCTGGTGTCTTTTTGTTTCATCAGCAGGCACTGGACGCATGATGAAACGGATTAGCACACACATTTAAACCCAGAAAGCTAATGATGAATAGTTATGGTACCCAAATGCACTGAGCTGATCAGAGTCACTGGAAAAGATGAGAGCTGTGGTGTGATCACTGGGGGTCCTTGCTGGGCCCCGATCAGTGATTTATATATGTACTGTTTAATAAGTACTTGGGTGTGTGATAATGTCAGCTTGGCATTCATTTACAAATAATGAAGACATGGACCGCTAATTTCATGTTAACCTTTACATTACTGTGAAGCTGGTAGAGCTGATTTACATGACGGTCATTATCTTATGTCTAATGGTACAATAGACTATTTCAGTGAAGCACCATTGCATAGGAGAAAAGGCTCCAGCTGACATCCTACTAATGGTCTTTTTACTAAAGCCCTTGCACCGAAACACTGACAATATTGATAAAGAGCAGTTATAAATCATTTGGAAACATGGTCTTGGGATAGAGGAAGGGCCTCTGACACAGGAAGGGCCTTTGACACAGGAATGGCCGTGACAGATGTAACTAAGGTAAGGTAAAAAAAACAAAACACAAAACGAACATATATTTGCATGTTATCTAATCCAATTTAATGTCTGACAGTCAAAATGTTTGCCAACATGTATGCAATAAAGAGAAAAGCACAAATAGTTCATTCTTGTATTTTAAATCCGTGTCTCATAGCCCACACATCACCAGACCGTGACATTTCAGTCATCGGAGGCGGTTTTTCCCCCTTGATGGAAACTTGTGGAGGAAGTGAGCAACTTTGGTGGCTTGGCAGTTAAACTCTGAGAAATAGTCTGGTCACGTTCTCCTACAAAACTCCATGAAAAAGCCCTGATCTCTCTTCCAGATGTAGAGCCATAATGCAAAGCACAACAACAGATAAGGTTCAAAGGGGGAGCTCTCATCGATCAATATCAGACTGGAAGCGATTGCTGGGGTCAGGGGGAGCGTCTCATTATCTGTGATTCAAAGCAGCTGAAGGCACCCCACCTCCTCACCTGCAGGGGCCGACGCGCAGATGATCTATTAACACTCCAGAGTAGCTAGTGGTGACACAATATTGGCTGAGAAACAGGTTCTGCAGTTTTAATCGCAGCTCTTTTATTAGATATTTGAAAGTTATTTTCACTGTCGTTAGACTGCTCAAGGCAATGAGCCTGTTTAAATAAAACAAGTAATTAAATTAAAACGATCTTAAATTGTTGGACACACGCTCATAATTAGAAGGGAAACGATTTGTCATTTGTCAGAATTGGTCAGCAGCATTTAACAAAAATAAATTAAAATACTTTGACAAAATATTTTTGGCTTTGTCACAAAGATAAATAGAATTATAAAAATTCTGTCTGTTGTTGCAAACAAAATCAATAAGGCCTACACTAATTAATTCAGGTCTAATACTAATAATAAACGTGTATCATTAAACTTGCCAATACATTTCGGCTTTAGAGCTTCATAAAAAGGTTTTCTACAATCCCGTTTACCAGTAATGTTTATAATGACATCCACCGACAGGACATAAATTACATGTTTCGATATCAATCAATTTCCTCCCTGGTGGCACAAACAAACCCATTCAATGGTATGTGTTGTTATCAACTAGTATCAAATTGTTATTCGTTGTTTCCTTTCTGATGGCACTTCCCTGTGGAATACCGGAAAGATGTGACCTTCCAGAGGCAGCGGGTTCAGGGGTGTTTCGTCCATCTTCTGTCCAAAATAAAAAAGATCTCAAGTAATCTCGTGGCCCATCCTCTGATATTTATCAGACCTGGAAACAAGGGTTAGGGTGGTATGTGTGGACTGGAGGGTATTCCCACAAGTAAATATGAAAGAAAGCAACAATCAAAATGCTTCGTAACTTCTGCATCCCCACCTCATGTGTGTCTAACCATGAACGTATAGGAACAGCTTAATAAAAGCCATCCTGCAGCTTAGGAGATGTTATCCTCTGATCTTGCTTTTTTTCTTCTTCAAATTTATCATTGACTAAAAAGCTTAGATCACAGAGTCAATAACTGTAGATATGTCTAGTCGAAGATTTCATGGCATTACTGTAGCGCGAAAAAACAGACGGGACTGAAACCAAAACCATATGGAGTGAATTTCAGAGAAACTATGCTGGTGCACTATTGTTGCTGGAAATCATCTATGGGATGCGCTGTGAAATAAACACACAATGGAGAATTAAATTAACCTCACAACTTCTGCCTACAAAGCCGACCGTGGATCGAAAAGCTGAGCTAAACCTCGAACAAGAAACGATGAACCTCACACACGGAACCGCCATGTGTGGAACGAAACGGAGGGAAACAAAGAGGAAGACGCACAGAGGGAGGTCTGGGGAGTCGAAAACGAAGCAGGAAAGTCTCCTGCCTCATGGGGGAGACAAAACGTGATGAAACCTCCCCTCAACTAATGGTCATTTTTCTTAAACAGCTGTGCACCTTTCGGATAGATCCTCGTGTCGGAGAGAGGCGCCACTCTAACTCAATCCATTGTTGGCTGCAGAATGTGGGATCTGTCAGAGGTCAGTGCCACCAGCTGCCATCCTGCTACCTCAAAATGACAATAGATGGCAATAATAGCAGGAACCATAAAGCCTTATCAGATTACAGAAACACAATGAAACCCTGACATATTACTGCCGGCCTAACGCCACCATGGGAAAAGCAAGCGATGCTGTTTTTCAGGAGTTTTACTGCTGTTTTATTCCCTGCATGCTCTTGTTTATATTTCCGAGCTCCATCTCCCTGGGCTCCACACAGCTCCCCTTGTTCTGTGTTTATTCCCAACTTCCTTCCCTTGTAGGTTTCCCTTTGTTTGCTTGATTACTTTGAAATGGACATACTTACGTGCTCTTCTCCTGGTTTGCATTTTTTTCAGCCCGTGTGTGTGTGTGAGTTGCTATCCTGTGAAACACCCCGCACCCCAACATTCATATGTGTTTGATAAAAATCTGACTGACTGCTTCCCGGTAACCAGCTCCAGCGATGCATTCAGCTGCGTCCCATTTTTTATCATGCAGGCTTTAAACAGAACCAGGTCTGCACGTGTAACCGGTACACACACACACACACACACACACACACGTGAATGTACGCATATGCAAACAAATGAGAGTTTACACACTTGTATTTTTCTCGCACCCTCTAATATGGTTTCAATTGTCTATTTGATCTTGGCAAACAGTAATATGGAATTCCACCGTGAGCAACAAAATGTTTTGCCCACAGGAACTATGTGAAGAAGTGAATGAAAAACATGTCTTTAACCAACTGGTCAAACTGTGATTACAGCATTCTTTAATATTTCTGTAAAAGCAGACCACAGAAAAAACTGTGGGCTGTATTGTAATATGAATATAAACTTGCTGTCGTGAGCACAGCATGGGTGTGAAGTGTTTTTTCCCATTTAGGCTCATTTTTGTGAGATATTTTAACCCATTAACTTGTAGCTGCATATTATTAGACTTAAACTACGTGAACATATCAAGCTTCAACTCGTCAAATGTTTACAAAGTTTTATGGCGTGTAAATTTACTGTGTGGGACGCTTGAGCCATTAAACTCACCCGGCCAGGACACAGGTTGTCGGGGTCAACCGCTCTCCTGTTGGCAGACTCAGAGGCCCAACAGGCAGGCAACAGATTTTTATCTCCCCTTCTGGAGAGCACCTGGATTAGTCATACACACACACACACACACACACACACACAAACACACACACCTCTCAGCGCTGGAGTGATAAGTCAATTCAGACCTACGACCTTCCCAAAATAAGAGTGGGAGAGCATGTGTTGTGTGCATGAGCGTCCACAAATAGGTCAGAGTTCATGTCGGCATGAGAATAAGTACATAATTTCCCATCATTCTTTGCCATTGGAGCACAACTAAATGAAACCGAATAGCGTGTGAGCAATTATTGCGAGAACAATAAGATCTTACATTTACTGTGGATATAATTTCTAACAGACGGGTCGTTTACAGCTCTCTCTCTTCAGTTCGGCCCACAGGAGCTCAGCGGGCTCATTTACACGCGCTTAACTTCCCATTCATTTGATTCGAATTAAAGGAGAATGCCATTAAATCTAAGAACGATGTTACAGATTTGAGGTGGGGCACACGCCTCTCTCTTTATACTGCTGGCTCAAGTGAATGTTTTTCCATCACAGCAGCGCCTCAGAATTTTCCTAGGCAGATGAATATTATATTTTCATATTGAAATTCACTGATATTTCATTTGGAATATTTATCAGTGCATAAACTTGCAGCTGGAGATGGTGCTTTATTTATTTATTTATTTATTTATTTTTTGGGGGGGGTCCTCAGTGCTTGCGTTTGGGAATGCTGGTGTCTAGAGACAGTCATATTGCATTGTCCAAACCTATTCAGATCTGTTATACTGAAGATTAAGCTGGGCTGAAATATAAATCAGTAAATGTAGAATTAAATAGAATAAATACATTTAAATGCACATACAAGATATACATTTACATTTAAATCACTTATTATTCCTGTCACTTTCAATAATCTATGAAATTCACATTTCACTGTCACATTATTTGTCCCTCTTTTTTGCAGCATCATGTCTCTATTCACCAGCAAGCTTAGGTTTTACCAACATTTGTTTTCCCCCACAATAATAATAACAGCAGAGACAACAGATCTCTACTGAGAGTTTGAGTCTCTGGAGTCAATATAGTTATACATACAGTTAATATTTTGTGAAGTTTGTACTTTCTCCATTTAATCTAGTTTCATTGAGTTGAGAAGAAAGATATCTCTTGGCTGCAGTGAAGGAAGTATTGCTTGAATAATAAGTGTACTGTAAAACATGGCACTGGGAAGGCATCACGTTGAAAGCCATTAAAAATACTTGTGCTTATTTACGAAGTAACTTTTAAATCTTTACGGATTCATACGCTATACAATATATGGACCAAAGATCACTGACACTCATGTGCTTGTGTTTTTCTGTGGGGGAATGGCAACATGAAGCAGACCCAACACACACACACACACACACACACACACACACACGTTTGGATTGTAAGGCTATCGATCTAGGCCAGGGGTAAGAGAGCTTTGACTATATTGGGTGGCAGAATTTGCCTTCTTGTTTCTCACCATTAATATTTTTGGAAGGTTTCTTCCTTCTGAGATCTTGTTCTCACAATTGTAATCTAAATTTATTCTGAGTAACATTTTTTGTGGTTGTTACTTGGCAAACAACATTGTGTACAGGAAGTTTTTCTGATAAAAATGCTCTAATTATTGCATAACACCCACTTCGATAGCATTATCCTCAATTAATTTGTCTCTCCTGATTGAAATACCAGCTGGAATTTGATATTTTAGACTGGACCAAAGTTTCTTGTAATCTTGATGCTACATTAGTCAAAATTAGAGCTCGATATGCAACACAAAATCAATTAAATGCTTAAAGAAAGAAATTCACGATGCGAGACACTCATTTGAAGCAAAAGCATGACCTTCACCTCCAATTCGACTGACCAGTGTGTGTCATAATGCAAAGCACAACAACACTATTAGCATATGTCGCACCAATATTAGTATACAGAAGAACACCGGGGCATACATTATTTAAGGACTGTTTAAAAAGGAATTCTGGGCACAGAGTCTGGATTGGAAAAATAGAATGAAAAAAGAAAGAAAACTCAAACAGCGCCGAGGAACTGATATAGAAATATATATATGTGTGTTGTTAAGTAGAATTTCACTTTCATGACTAGCATTATTTAGCAGAGGCCAGATGACGCAAGTTTAAAACCAGCTGTTAACTATTCTATTGTTGAGGACATGACGGATGAAGAGAGACCCAAAACACACACTTAAAACCTGTGGTGCGTGTTACAGCCTGTTGTCTGGATTTCCATATGTTTTGTTATATGCCCACTTGTGTTTACTCCACTTCCTTGCTGTCTAAACATTATATTTTATCAGCTATAAACAGATTTGCCCATTGGCTTCAAGAGACCGTTGTGTGTGTGTTTATATACAGAGGTTTTTATTGTTTAGTCTGGCTTATGTTACACGAAGTCTTGATTAAAACACGCCGGAATCAGTATTATGACATCATTTTTTTTTCTTTTTCTGATTACCGGTAAATTGTTTCATGGATTGGAATTTTGCTAACAACCTTGTATAAATATTTAAAATAATCAGAGTGATTTTCATTTTAATAATTAGTTTAGAAATTGTATTATTGTTAACTCATTGAGTGCCAGCCATTTTCAGCTCAGTCATATGCCCCAGTTTTCGCGCATTTACCCCGATTTTCCAAGCCCCACAGAATATTCTTTACTATGACTATACACTCAACAAATGAAAGATTAGAGTCTCTTCTTTCATCAGGAAAAGAAAGTGTGTTCCTATAATTTTCCGTTCCGGAGTTATTGGCCGTTGAAGAGAGATTTCAAAGTCAGGGTTGGCAGTGAATGTTTGGGTTAGAAAAAACGTCTTTCGACATTAATGGCACTCAAAGAGTTAAGGCGCGAATGCATTCTCAATGACGCAGCCTACAGAGCCATCTGGTTGTGTTTGATTTTTACATCATTACCTCGCAGTCACATTAGTAATCAAGCGGAACAACAACTGATACTCTGAACCAAAATAGATTTGCTGCAAAAATAATTTTATCTTCATGTGAAAACGTAAGTGAGTTGGTTTTAATTGTTTTATTCACTTAATGGATTTGGTTTGGGAAATTATACAGAGTGGAATAAGTCGTAATATTGACTTGAGGTATCTGGACTTTGGTCCAGGATTTCACTTTCCGTGCTCCCATTTGGAGACAGATAGAGCTTTACTCCATCACTTTATTTCTCACTGTTAGTCATGACTTTGGAGATTCAGATTATTTGCTGCTGATAGGCTAATACTTCAGATTCAAAAGCCAATCAAATCATTATGTGAGTGGAATATAGAGTAAGTGGCTACTATGGTCTAAAGGGGACCCAAAGAAGACTACATTTGGATTACTTTATTCCATCTACACATGCAGACATAAAGATAAAAGCTTAATCCGGTAATGGAAAGTCAGGTGAGCAGGATATATGAAGGGAGCACATTTGCACTCAGCCAGTCCACCGTCAGCCACGCCCAAACTGCAACAAGGAAACAGAAACGGGAGTGAGGCAGAGGAACACAGAGTAAACAATACAAAAAAAAACCATCAAAACAATGTGACCATAACAAAATGTGCATTTTGCATAGCCTGAGGTCTTTAATGTGTGATTAATCAGCCGTAATGTCAGATCAAAGTCGTGTGACTGTTCACAGCGTGCATGTAAAATAATTGTATTGACTCCTGAGAGCCAGTTTGGCTTGCTAATAAAGATTAGTCTGAAAACTCCACTGGGAAATGTTGAAATTTATTTACCAAAAGAAATGTATCTGCTTGCAGAGGGTTTACTCTGTGTTAAGTACAGGAATGAGCTGCCTTGATCACTTGTGACACTGTGTGAGGAAACATCTGAAGGAAAGGACATCAGGCAAAGAAGGAAGATGTGCTGCACCACATGCACACTTGACTTTTAAAAGGAAATCTTGACACTATTTAATTTACATTACACCCAAAACATGCAAATTAATAAATAAGGGACTAGCTCCAATCCGTTTACAACTTGCACCTTGTTTTGCACCACATTGTATTAACTAGGAAAGCTCTCGGAGAGCAAAACCTCCGCCAAGAAGCTCGTTCCCCTCGTAATTGGATTTAGACCATCCACATGGTGATCCTGATCATCATCATCATCTTCTTCTTCCTGTTTCAGGGGTCGCCATAGCAAATCAATCTTCTAGGGAGGCGATTGCGCGCTTAATTCTGGCATGGTTTTACGCCGGCTTCCATTACTGCTGCAACCCTCTGCCTTGATCCGGGCTTGGGACCGGCTCAGGGTAGGGGCTACCCGTCCTGCCTCTTAGGCTGCATTACAAAAATGCAGGACTATGGGGGGGGGGGGGGGGGTTAGATTCATCAGATTTTAGAATTGGGTACAATGATTTTCCACCCTGGTATTATCTGCTCCACTCTGTTATGTTCCTTTCCACCCTGTTAGTACATTTCGTCATGCTAACTTATTGAATTAACTAACTTGATGACTTATTTGACGAATTTAGATGCAGGATATTACATTTACAACATATACAATTCTGTTGCTGCAGCCAGTACATTTTCTAATTAAGTTATCTGTTCACAGATCCCAGATCTCATTGCAGCCAGCTCACTGTGACCTTTAAATCGTCCCTGCACATCACTGCCTTAGCGTGGTAGTATTTGAAGGGCAAGGGAGGCCATGCCTCATTCATGGAATTCAGTCTATGTTCCATGTTCGCCATTTAAATGGCTTTTCTTCTTTTTAAAGTTAGTTCACCTGCTTTGCACTTAATATTCATCAGGACAGCTGTGGGTTTGAGCTTATAAGCCACACAGTGGACCCAACCTAATTAGCTCTGACCCACCAAACTTCCTAATGTAGCTCTCAAACAATTAGAACCTTCTGGTCTCGAGGTTGCTTCCCAACATGACCACAAGGCTTATGCTGTCTTAAGTCGTTCCCCTGGCACAGCCTTGATAAAGACCATGCTCATGAAGTCTTCTAGGCAATTAGAAGCACCTAACTAAATGTAATTGTTTGAAATCACCAGGAAAGTGTTTCATAGCTTTAACCAAAACAGACTCACACTCTTAATTTGAGTGAAGAGCAGACTAAATGTTGTGTATATTTGTGTTGGCGTGCATTTTTAGCACAAGATAAATGAAAAACATTTCTAATTGCTATGCCAGAACCAAACCTGCTAAGAATCAGAATCAGAATCATTTTAATGCCATTGTCAATGAGGGTTCACAGATTAGGAATATTTTTCGGTGCAACGTGTAACATAAGGAAACACGTTCTGAAAAAGCTAGGACACTTTGGAGAATTTAAATAGTTTAATTAATTAAATAAAACTAGAAATGCATTTAGAGAGCACAGACCTCCGCCAAGCAGCTCATTCCCCTCATAATTAGAATTACACCGTCCACATGGTGATTTGGATCATCACCAAAATGTTCTAAACTGTTCTTGGTATCTTTATACACCAACCATGAAAATTAATTGAGTTGATGTGTATTTTTAACAGATTGTTTTTCTCAACCCCTTCTTTAATTCTAAATTCATACCAGATCATGATTCTAATATTTATTAGCCAATTCATCATTTTGGGATATTCCAAAAAGGTGTTTTGTTTGTTGGGGGGGAAAATAGCATAAAGTTTACAGTTTTTTTTTTCTTGGCCTTGTGCAAGCTTGTTGGAATTTTTCATTTCACCCGACAAAAAAGCAGCAATTCTGTCACAAGCCCCGACAATTCTCCAGTTTATTTTCATGCATTCTTGGTTTTCTGCTCATGAACATATTTTTATTCCAGAGCCTTCTCCACCTCCCTGCACTCAAGTTCATCTACGTCACCTGTGTTTTCTCAGCCACCTGCTACCCATCTCCCAATCAGTCTCTACCCCACATCTCTGCTCGGCCCTCGGTTCTTTGCCAGATTGTTGATATTAATCCTACTTTCCAGCAATCCTGTTTACTGTTTTGTGGATTCTGCCTGAATTCTGTTTCTTTGTACGCCTGTTGGGACTGATTACCTGGTTTTGTGGCCTCTGCTTGTGAAATTAAAATATGGATTTGGACTTCACTGTCCTGTTGTGATTTTTGGTCTCCTTCGTCAGTTACTCGACAAATTCAAAAATATTAAACAGCAATCCTGTTAAAACATAAGAGTGGGAGCCTCGGGCGTATCTTTGGTATACATTATATACTGAGGATCTCTAATCTGCGGCCTGGTCTATTAGTATTGACCCTGAGAGTGGGAAAACAAGACCCCTCATCTAGAATATTGATGCTACTGAGGTGAAGTACAGGATGATTTGTGCAGCACATGCTTCCTTATTGATTGTTTATTACAGTTGCACGCTATTAAAGAAGACTTCATCCATCACCCGCCAGTAATGAGTTTTTACATGCAGACTCCATTCGAGGTCCAAGAATCTCATATGGGCTGTCTCTGAAAAAGACGAAGATTGGGCAGCAATCACAGCTTATTATGTGCGCGCTACAAGCCTGGAGGGAAAGTGGTGCTGATTGGAGAATAAGAGCGGTGGAGAGAGAGGTTGCTGGTGCTGGGTGCTGTTGGGGGCCTTTAGTCTTGTCCGCCATGTACTTTTACTCTGCCTGCAAGGGAAATGCAGGATCAATGATAACAATTTCTCACCTGATGACACAGATTAATGTGCTTATGTTGAAATGCAGACAGAAATCACGGTGTGAGCTATGCATGTACACTAATGAGCTGTGCTGCTGCATGTTGTCATGGTGATTACCATCTCTTCTGGGCATTGATCCCAGCAGGGAGAAACAAGAAGAATTCAGGAAAGGGACCGGCAACAACAGCAGCAGAACAGCGTGGCGCTCCTCCCCGGTATCTCCCCAGAAGTTCAAGGTCTTTTAGAAGATGTTCTTTCAAACCTCCTCTGGTCCTCAATTTGAATTACATCAATGTATTTTGTATTTTTTTCCCCCACTGGATGAATGTAAATCCCAGCGTGGAAATGAGAATCAACCACAGATGGTTTTTTTTGTTCTGCATGTTTTGGCTCTTGTCTCTACGTGGGAAACCAAAGATGAGTTAGCTAATGATAACAAAGCAGAGTTACCAGTGTCTGCTCAAGAGCGGCTGTACAGCCAGATGTGTTTTGACTGAGTGAATGATAAAAGGTAAAAACCGGTATGTGTGTCCTGCCAATCAGACCAACTGTAATCCACTGAAACTCCATTAATGTCACTTGGTGATCAATATCCTAGCACAAATGGCAATGTGCAATGTTATTTTATTTTTATTGATGGGGTGCATTCAATAGACCTACAGGCAGATGTTTTTCATGATCACATTGTGTGTATTTGATTTGGTTATCATTGCTTAAGTATATTAACATGCAATGGAGAAGCTTTAAGGATGAAATAGGAAAGATAAAGTTATTCAGTGTTGTCAGAGCAAAACATTAGTTGAATAATATTTCAAAAATGTTTAATAGAGTACCGTGTCACAACACCATAGCAATACGAAAGCAAGAAATAAACAGTTTGGGCAAAATGGGCTTTTTCACAAAATAAATTGCCTTGCTTGATATTGGCAGAAGAAATTTGCATGGATGAATTTCCTGTTTGTCTGGATAATTTATTTTATGTATTGGAATTTAAGCTGTAAAGCAAGATGATAATGAACTAAAAAAATAAAAAGAATGTTTATTGCGTACATTCAACAGTAGCATTGATACCAGGAACGCAGAACTGCTGAATCAAATGAGCTCTGCATGTTTTGTCGCAAAGACACAACAGACCTGTTGTGCAAAGTCTGTCATTTGCAATCTCGTCGATCTGCAATGAATAGCCTGTTACAGGGCTGCCTCCAGAGAATGGAAGCCCGAAGACCTCTGCAGCATAAAACAAGGCAAGACGCTCTTATGTTCTATCTCTGGGTATACATTTACATTTATAATTTCTCTGGTGTTTAGGTGGCAGCCCCTCAGTCCAATGCAGATGTCTCTGGCAACTCTTCATTAACATGCATGCTGACAACCAACCAAAAAAAGAATAATAACATGACTCATCTCCACTTACAGATTCTCCAGGCTCCCAGATTGCCAAGGAGTGCGAAAAGCTGTCCAAGTGTGCATCCTGAATCCCCCCTCTCCTCTCATTTCTTGCTACTTCTACCCCCCCCATCCATCTGGACCAAGTGGGGTGGCTCTTATTATTAAGAAACATTTAAAGAGGATCCTTTACCCACTTTTTTCTTTAATGTGATTGTTTAAGGATCAGGGCTCACATCGTACCATGTCAAAATGGAAAGCCCTTTTGTTGGAAAAGAGGAAACAGTGATTTGATTGTTCTGTTTCTTTTTTCTTCTGTCACATTTTAGACAAGTTAACCTCTTTAATTAAGAGTACTTAGCTGAGCAGGCCCGGACGGGGCAGGAAGCGATTGTTGAGACCTTGCCAAGCTGGATCGGGTTTCTCGGTGGCCCATGCCTCTAGCCAAGGCTGAATGGGAGGCTGGCTTGTCAGCAGATGCTGTGCTCAGGGATCAGTGTCTCTCTGTTAAGTTACAAGGGCCCTTTTCCTCAAGACAAGAGAAGGGGGGGGGTGAGTAAAGGGTGTAGTGGCGAATCAAGGATGAGGGGAAACTTGAATTGAGATATGTGCTCTGATGCTAGAAACTGAATACTTGGCAGAGACTGTCAGTGTGTTTCTGGCCCAGTGAGCAGCACAGCACAGCATTGTCCTCTGCAGGGATATCATCAGTAGCAGTCCAGAGAATCAAAATCTTCTTAAGAACATGACACAAGCCAGTCACCGATCACAAGAGAAGGCGTTCACCCTAAATGTTGAAGTGTTGTAGAGCAGATGGGGGGAAGCATGGTTTTAATACTATACTTACATGTTCTCTGGGATAAAATCAAAGAAGACAAGCTGTTAGAGAAATTCAATCTTTGGGTTTAACGCTGCGCTGTAATTAATATCTGTTGTCCTCGTAAAATGTGTGTGGAACAGTGTTGAGCTTTTCATTTCAGTACCGCATAATGAATCACAGTTCTTCAGTCTTTTATTCTGGCAATAATAACATCCTGTCATGATCATTCCATCCAGCGTCAAACCCGAAATGAACACGTGCGTCATGTGGTTCAGATGCTGTATCTGTATTAGTTTCTCCAGCGCTGCAAAAAAGCTACCTCTAATTTCAGATTTTGATATCCCCAGTATGTTTTATGCATGTGGCGACCTGGAATGTTGTACAGGGACGACCCCATAATCACATGGTTAATGGTCTTTTGGCAGATACAAGGGTGAGAAGAGCTCGTAATCGTTCCATTTTATGATGTGAAGCTGCACAACAGTTACAGCTACAGACACGCTTCTAGCTTTACGGTTTAGATCTCTGTGACTGCAAGATTGATGGAGATCTATCTGCTGCTCAGTTCTTTTCATTTCAGCTCATTTGTGCGATGCTTTCATCATAATAAAAAGTAAAGAATAACTTTATTAATTAGCTACATGTTTTGACTTTCACCTTTCATCAGTAAATTAGGGGCAAGTAACCATCATCCTTTTAAAAAATTTGAAAAGAACTTATCTGGGCGGCACGGTGGCGTAGTGGGTAGTGCTGTTGCTTCACAGCAAGATGGTACTGAAAATGCAATCAGCTGTGTATTGAATGATTCTTTTATTTTGCTAAGATGCTCAAAATGTAAGAATAATACTGTTTTTGAATGTATTTGTAAGCTGTTCTGAAAATAGCCCATCAGTCTGAAATCGTGTTTTGGAGGTGGCAACGTGGGAATGAGAAGAGTTGACAGATAAGGAGATCTGGATTGACATTTGGAATGAAAGCAATGACATTTACTTTAAAATTTTGTACATAAATTTCTACTTTGCTAGCAGTGATAAAACATATTGTTAACACATCTTCATACTTAGGAATATACCTAAATCCAAAACTTTTTCCAAATCCAAATTCTGCTACAAGCTCTAATCTTTTTCACAACCTTTAATAGAATATGAATCTTTTTTTTTTTGTCTCGTGTGTGTGTGTGTGTGTGTGTGTGTGTGTGCTGCTCATGACTCTCAGGTGCCCTGAAAGGACAATCCTCCGTGTCCATTATCTCCTTAACCCAGAATTCTTCTGTACCTTAGCATGTGAACTGAACCTGGCTACCCCGTTAGCGTATCGGTGTTCTGAAACACATCCATATAGAGTTTCCCTGTCATGAACTAACACACACACACATCAGGGTCTACAGGAGTTCAAAGCTCTTCAGTGTCCTGGGGGACAAGCTAGAGTGAACAGTTATTTTGGGCTAAATTACTTCAAATGACTTTAAAATTGCCCCCTCCCATGGCTAAACTCTTACAAACTCACTATAATTCATATATGGTAATAGCATCTGTTATAATGAGGCATTTGCCTCCAATGAAATTCCAGCTACGGCTGTATCTTTCCATTTAAGAGAAGGAAAGTAAGCTGAGGGTGGCATTTAAAGTTTGCACCTGCAGATGTCACATAAATGTTTCCTGTGCAGCATTTTTCCACTAATCTGAGGGAGATTACAAATGAAAAGGATGACTGTGTCTAATTTGCTCCTCTCTTTGATCTGGGATCAATCTTTACCATATGAGCTGTGGCTGTGTTTAACGGGAAAATTGAGAGGGATGGCAACCTCATTTCCCAATTTTACCACAAGTTTCAAGCATCTCCAGCCCGTGGTCAGCTGCTTCTCGTATACTCTCATTATATCTGTCTGCTGCCCTCTTCTTCCTTTCCTCTCTTTGCCCCCCCCTCTCACTGCTCTCTCGGGAATACGGCGACCTTCACCTGTGCGACCTTTTGAAGCTAAAGGTCGCGTCCTAGCGCATATCTTGCAGATCAACGTCAGCTGACCACATCCAATGTGGCACACATGTCCGTGCTCTTCAATGAAACCAATACTTTGTTCCATACCTTCATTCACAACACCTACGTGTAATGAGCGAAGGTACAATAAAAAAGCATATGCTTTTTGAGTCCTCCGCACCCACAGCAGACGATAGTCAAAGCCCACTATCACACATGCACATATATTGTGTTTTTTTTTTTTTTGGCATCTTGAGATGTTTAATGGCAGTGTCAACAGCAGCAGCAGCTCAACTGAAATGGAAAAGTACTCTAAAAAGCAGAGCGGGGTTCCAGCTAGCTGCCTGTGAAAGCACTCAGGCTCATCTGGAGCTGTGGGCCACAGTGCAGTGGAATTCAAACCACACCTGTAAATCATTATACCCAGGCCCGGCACTGCGAACCGTCCGCCACCATTTTGATCTTTCTCCATTTCATCTGAAATAACTTCCATTAGAAAGGCCGCTGGATTCGGGGCGTTAGTGCGTTTGCCTCCGCGTACAGCTGCCTGTACACGGACACCCTGACCACGGAAGATTAGAGACACATTGGGACCCTGGCCTCATTGAGTGGAGAAAATGACAAGGAACATTCACCATCACTACTATTCTGCAGAAACTTTTACTGATTTAGTGTTTATTTTACAGTCAAATCAAAGGAATGAAACCATGAAACAGCCACAGATTGACTTTTTTTATTTTTTTATTCTGCACTGCTCTCAGGACAGGAAGATGTTTTGTTTGTAAAAATACACATTTTTATTTGACATCATGTATGCTAAACAAATAGTATATTATATAAAATTTTATTTCAGTGTAATATTTTAAACAGACGCTTCTAGTAAGGTACTTGTGTTGTGTTAAATTTAACATTTAAGTCAATCAATTGTCATGCAAAGTCAGCATTAAGTATCCCTTCTGATTATCCGACTTCTATACTTTTTTCCAACATACTTAATGTCTTGGGAACGGCTGTGCCTACGTTGAAGAGCCTCCCCGGCTGAGGTTTCAGGTTTGTCTGTCTTTGTCTGACAGTTATAGCTCCAAACCTGGCCTTGCTGCTCTCTGGGCTGCATTCCAGAAAACCAAGAAATGCTCCAACATTTTCAATCTCGATCCTTCATTCTCTTGTTTAGACACAGGATTAAGAGAGGAGCTTGTGACAGAGTCAGATGGAGTCAGTTAAATAAAATAATCCGCACTAATATTATTGGCATATAAAGCATTTAATGGCTGTTGCTGATTGTGTTCTGCTGAATAAACTGCGGGATTCAGCTTGCATCAGGTACATTTATGATTCAGCGTGTTCCTTACTGGAAGGCAAAATGCCTATTGTGATTTTATTATTGTGGAAAATGTGCTTTCTACAACAACTGGCTGATGAAGTAGTAAATGGCGCTGGAATTGTGCTTGTTTGGGATGTTTGCTACGCTCGTCAGCACAATTAGGCCCATTTATTTCCTCCATCTTCTGCAAAGCAGCAGGTTTTTTCTTTTTTCTTTGGAGAGACAATTTAATCTCAGTACAAATGTTTTATTCAAGCAGGTTTAATAAGCAGGACATTTAATAATAAATTACTCCTGCTGGGAAGTGCACTAAACAGCAAAGAAAATAATTTCCATACATATTTACGGTATATATACACTGTACACACACACACACAAATGTATGCAATAATCAAGAGTAAATGTGACCTTGAGCAGAAGATTTTTCTTCTGATAGTTTAACTTTTCTGGAACAACTTCAACACAGCGGAGAGAATTTAAAAGAATAATTATATCCACAATTGTGTTAAAGTTAATTAAAGTATTTTATCTCAGACCTTTGTGTCTAAGGAAAATGCTGCCGGTGCAAAACCAGGGATTAAGGAGAACGTCGGCCCAGTATTCAAGTATCATTTTCCATTCCTCCTCATTTGTATTAAGCACCTGGCCAGTACACTATCGCTACTTGAAATCAAAACTAAACAGACATGGCAGTGTTCACTCAAGACACCTTGTGTGAGAGAGGATAGAGTCTGAATGGACTCCCTGTGGCGTTGCCAGAAGGAGAGTTCAGCTCAGCAAGGCCAGGTGATCTTACCTGCCGACAGATGATAGCTGCATTGTTCTCTCTGACTCCTCTGTTTGAAAAGTCCTCTGGATTCAATCGCAAATGCCCCCGCTGCTTTGATACAGTTGCCTGGATACCGAGTCCACCTGGACTAGCATATGGTCACAGCATGCCTCTCCTCGTGTGAGACAAGCGCTTATCCAAAACAGACTTTTTTTTCTTTGCCGTCCTGTCTCTCACTTCCTTTGTCCTTTTCACTGCAGCACTTAACTTTTTTTTGTTGTTGATGCCTGCGCACAAGAATAATGTGATCGCAAACTTGCAAAAGCCGAGGAAACAAAGGGATAACAGATCTCGACCAGACCGGAAGCTGATACACCTTGAGCTGTTTGAGAGCTCTTAATATTGTCACTGAGATTGGCATGCCTGTTTCCAACTCTAATTACTTCTGCAGATAGTCTGAGAGCAGGCATGTGTGAAGACTCCTCCGTCTCCTCAATGCAGCCTGTGAAAGTTACAGTGACAGGCAGAGAGGTCGCTGTACAAGGTAATTATACACAGAATGATGGATGGGTCCAAGCCGGAGACTGACAGGAGAAATATGGGCTAAGGT